>NC_069500.1:382060505-382170505 GCF_027579735.1 Bombina bombina
GAACACTGCTTTACTGTTAAAGGCTACTAAACTCAAAAATCTTTCTTTCATGATTCAGATAGAGAATAGAAATTTAAACAACATTACAATTTACTTCCATTATTTATTTTGCTTCATTTTTTAAATATCCTTAGTTAAAGAAAAAGCAATGCACATGGTGAGCCAATCACACAAGGCTTCTATGTGCAGCAAACCAACTCAGCAGCTAGTGAGCATATCTAGATATGCTTTCCATCCAAGAATATCAAGAAAATAAACAAATTAGATAATATACGTAAATTAGAAAGATGTTTAAAATTACATTCTCTTTCTAAATCATAAAAGAAAAAATGTGGGTGGCATGTCCTTTAAGAATCCATTTTCATTTTAAGATTTGAAAAGCTCAGTCCTTCATGCAAAAAAGTAATGTTTAAGCCAACACAAAATCATTAAAGAAATGTGATATTTCTTTGCCCATTTAAAATGATTAAACTATTCCACATAACCTGCTTATTTGAAATAATTGTTAGCCATTTAATGTATTTTGCTGTCATCACACAAGGTTGCATGCCATAAAGAAATCTAAAAGCCTTCTGATTTTTAGTAAAAAAACAAAACAATCCAGTAAAACATTAATTATGAATAGGGCCATTCAAGTTACAAAACAATAAATATGCACATACCTCTTATTTGACATAATTGGAACCCTCCACCTTGATCTGATTTAATTCAGTGTCAGAAACATCTATCTGCAGAGGGAGCCGAGGGACCCAGACTGTCATCTCTAGTGAGGCTTTAAAATGCTGGTAAGTGAAATTAACAATGGCATTCACCTTTCCTTTCATTTCCTTCCCATTTACAAAAACATAGTCACATCTGTCAGAAATCTGTAGGGGTGAGAAAATGAAATGAAAATTTATACCTTCTGATCAAATAATAGGAAACGCTTTATAGACATGTTCTTTAGATGTTTCAGAAATCTTGAAGCTTATTTAATAGTTATACAATTTGTAGCTGATTAGTCAAGTTTCCCATTTGACGCTGATAATCATATGTGTTATTCTTTGAAACCAAAACACATTTGGCCAGCTCTCATTTATTTAAGAAAATTAGAAGTGCTATTTAAAAAAAAATAGAATAGAAGGCTTTAAAATAGAGTTTTACAATCCCTGACCTAATTTAATGACAGAATGCTTTTGCTTGTAACTAAATAATCGTGGCTCCATGTCGCTGGTTGTAATGACCACTTGCAGAAGAGCTTCTGTCTCTGCCACAATAAATTATCATATTCTATTAAAAAGGTTCTAGCCTTTCTCCAGTATATTGGGGATCCCTCTGATCCTCTAGAATCTAGACTACCCTTGTTAATCTAAACACTACCCCTCTACTGCAATTAACCCTCTACTGCCCCAATATTGCCAATTGTATTTACTCCTATAGCATTGGCCTTTTGACCACACCAATTAAAATTTACTTAGGTACATGCTCTAGCCCATCTCACATACAATGGGACAGACTATGCAAACCCCATCACAACCATACTAGCTTCCACAACCACCTAGCATCTAAATGATTAGTTTAGTTTCAATCTTTTTAAGAATGTAACTAATCAGGTTTGAGCTGTGAGGGCTTAATTTCAGAACTGATTTGATTAAACTATACAAATAGAGAAATGGCTTAGTTCTGAGACCCCTTCAATCTCCATTGGTTAATGACTTGATCAAAATTTTTAAAAAACATATAAAAGAAGACAAATGGACCAGGCATAGATACTGTGAGGAACATGACTGCATTGACTGTTTCAGAAGTATGGTGTGAAAATTGCTGAAAAGAGACATCACAAGATAAAAATATATTTTTTTTCTTATTGAAAGATCCATCTACACGTATTTCTTAGTTACTAGATGGATCATCAAGAGGCGTTAGTAGGGCTGGGGGTTCAGAGTGTAAAGGGTTAATGATGATTTCTAGCTGAAATATAGTGGCAGACTGTGAAGCAAGTTTAGTTTAATTTCAAAGGTGTACACTTTAATTAACACACATAAAGAGCATAAAATGCATGAAAAACAGGTCATAAACACATCTAAAAACAAAATATATTTACTCAATATTTCAATACTCAAAGTCCGATAATAAAAGTGACTTCTCTGAGTCAACTTGTAAAAAGCCAAAAAAGTCCCAGGCAATCCGTAGTAAAGGCTCAAATTGCTGAAAGTAAATCAGATAAAAAAAATTGTCAGTGCAATATGCTCAGTTTTATAAAATAAGTATATCCGAACTAACTATTAGGTAATAGATAATCAGCTCCACATGCCGATTCCCGGAAGATTAAACTTAGTATGCAAAACCGCTATCATCCGTTTTTTGCGGTAAGAAACTAACTACAGAAAGTCTTGTAGGCCCCAAAATGAAGCAACGCGTTTCAGATTTCCTAGAACTGTGCCAAATGCAGAGAAAGTCCCAAGATTCAAGGCAGGCAGCATGGTTCCCAAACACAGACAAGGTCACCAGAAGGAAGTCCAGCAACAAACAGGAATCAGGAACAGAACAGACTGTAATGCAAAATGGCTTTTACCTACTAGTAAGCTCATATATACTTCACTTTATCATCAGACTTTGAGTATTGAAATATAATTAGGTTTTAGAAGTGTTTATGAACTGTTATATAAACATTGTATGCTCTTTATGTGTGTTAATTAAAGTGTACACCATTGAAATTTAACTACTTCCACAGTCTGCACTGTATTTCAGCTAGAAATCATCTGTTGATTTTAAAGTGCAAAAGTATCTATTTGTATTTTCTAATGTATGATAAACTTTTAGGGATTATTTTAAATTTTGTATATATAGTGCTAAATACATCCAGCACTTTTTTACTCTAACTCTACTACTAACACAGGCTCCCACAAAGAAACATATCATGGGTGAAGGATGGTATTGATGCTGTGTTAGAGGGTAATGCTTTATATACTACTTTAATAGCTGTATTCCGTATTTAATTCCACATTGTCCCCACATTCACCTCTTTTTTTGTTCTTTTTTTCATGTAAGAAAGAGACTACATTGCAAATGGATAGTTGCAGACCAACCTTGAGAAATGTTTTTTTAGTTCCTTTGACACCCACTAAGACTTTCTATATTAGAACTCAACACCTAAGCTGTTATAGATAAGAAGGATATCTTACACATGAAACTATCATGTCAAGGGAAATAATAGAACCAAAAAAGGACAAATACACCCATGGGCATCTGCAACATTTTATTTTCTAAGGTGAGGTACAAGAAGAAAAAATGTCTAAACCATAGTATTATGAATTTAAACAAAAAATATTTAATGTGATCTTTCAATATCCAACCCAACTAATTCTTTGAGGAAGCATTTTTTTTGCATTTATTAAAAGGACATGAAACCCCAACCTTTTTTCTTTCATGACTCAGATAAATCATACATTTTTAAACAACTTTCTTATTTCCATTATCCATTTTGCTTAATTCTCTTAGTATCCTTTATTGAAGGATACAGCATTGTATTACTAGGCGCTAGCTGAACATATCAGTAAGCCAATTAAAATAGACATATATGTGTAACCACCAATCAAACAGCAAGCTCCAAGCTCCTGAGGCCTACCTAAGTATCCTTTCAGCAAATGATACCAAGAGAACTAAGCAAATTAGATAATAAAAGTAAACCGGAAAGTTTCTTTAAAATTGTATGTGTATCTTATTCATGAAAGACGTCTCTATTAACTTTGCACATCTAGACTTTTTCTTTTCTGAAGCCATGCTGTAAAATGACTCTTCATCTTCAGCTTTCTGACAGAGGCCAGCAGGTTTTGTGCCAAAATACCTTGATATTTGAAGCTATTCATTATCCCATCTATCTTGACAAGAGCCTCTGATCCAGCTGAAGAGAATCAGCCCCAAAGCATGATGCTACCACCACAATGCTTCAACATTTACTATGGTGTTCCTTTATAATGTGCTTTATTGATTTGAGGTGACTGAACAACTCTATTGGCATAATTTAGATGTACTTGAGTGTTCCTTTTTGTAAGAAATGGTTTCCTTCTTGCCATCCTACCTCATAACCCAGACATGTGCAGAGTATAAGTTGAGAGGTAGTGGTCACATGCAATGAGTGACAGAAACCTGCAAGAAATTCCTGCAGCTCCTACAATGTTGCTGTTGGCCTCTTGGTAACTTCATTATTTTCTCTTCCTCTTCTCATAATCTTTGAAGGGCTGTCCTGATCTTTGCAATGTTTCTGTTGTGCCACATTTGATGATGGTTTAGATACTGCCCCATGTTACATCCCATGTTTTTTATATCCCTCTCTTGCTTGGTGGCGTTTCAACAATTATGTCTTCAGGCTCTTTGGCAATTCTTTGCAGACCCATGGATCTCCCAGTAGGGTGCGACCCCAACATTCAAGGAAATTCAACAACTGACTTTAATCTTGAATCACTTTCATTGATGGCAGGTGTATGATATTTACCTACAGGCATGATTTAGAATGTGAATGGTTTACTATAAACACAGCTAAAGCCCCCAGTAGGAAGGGTTTCAGAACTTATGCAATAGGGGGTTAGTACTTTTTTCTGTAACAAAATCCTTATAATTAACTTTTATTCACTGCATTTTTTTTATTTTTTTATTCGGAGAATACAATACAGATGGAGAAAGTTTGATATTTACATTGTTACATTGTTTTTATGTCTGTCTTCACATTTAAAAAACCTGCAATTTCATAGGGGTGTGTTAGACATATGGGGCATATGTATCAAGCTCCGTATGGGAGCTTGATGCCCCGTGTTTCTGGCAAGTCTGCAGGCTCACCAGAAACAGCAGTTATGAAGCAGCGGTCACAAGACCATAACCTGTACGCCTGCTCTGAGCAAGCGGACAGACATCGCCGGAAAGCAACCCGATCGAGTAAGATCAGGTTGATTGACAGCCCCCTGCTAACCGCCGATTGGCCGTGAGTCTGCATGGCGGCGGCGTTGCAACAATAGCATTGTATTTTTATTTTTAAATATACATGCACAAATCCCCAAATCCGAAACTCCAAAATCCACAATTATTTAAAATCTAGACATTTTCATTAATATTTTTTTTTTTTTAAATTATTGAAAATTACCATTTTTCCTTGTCAGGTAAGTTATGAGGGCCAATCTATCAAGTGCCAGGCATCACAAAATGCAACAGCATACACTGTCAGCATTTAACATTGTGCAAGCATTTCTTGTGAAATTCTTGTGCAATAACTGCCCCCTGCACATTCAATCGGAATGATTGCAGTCTGCCACCTAAAAGGTGTCGGACAAGTTAAGGAGCAGTGGTCTTACGACTGCTGCTTCTTAACTTCAGTTTCCGGCGAGCCGGAAACTTCGGAGTGAATTTAGCAGCATTCTTTGCTTGTTAAATCCGGCTCAAAAATCTTAAGATTTTAAAATATAAGTATATTTATCTAAACATTTTTAATATAGATAGATATATAGATGTTGGTACCAGTATGTGTGTATGTATATATGTGTATGTATGCATGTGTGCACATACATACCACATAATATATACACATATATACATACACACATACAAATATCGCAGATCCACAATATTGATAGTTCACCCTGAGCAATCAATAGGATGAATTTTACCTCAAATATCATAGTAAAGCATAGTAAAACACTTTACAAAAGCTTAAAATATAGCTAATGTGTATCAGAGATATTTTGCTCAAAAGTATTTATTTACCTTTTGTAAATAAATATCATTGAAAAAAGGCTTGTCAATTGCATTTTAAAAGACAATTGAACTTTTTTTGTGACATCTGCTGGTTGAATGAAAGCTATAAATAGATTACAGCTGAATTTGGATGAGGCATAGATTAAATATGTGTCATTGGTTTTTAATCCAAAATGTGTTTGCAGGGAGAGTAAAATAGAGAATTTATTTAAACACATGTCGTGCGTGCACTAACCTTTTAAAGCTTCCAGAATAGTCAGACACTAGTTTTAGGCTAACTCGCATGGTCTAAGTATCCAAATTGCCAGTTATGTCATTGGAATTTACAGCATTGGGCTAGACTAAGAAATTCTCTGGAATGTAGTACATAAATACTTTGTTATAATTTACTAAGCAGATTTAATAATGTGCCCCACAAAAATAAAAAAAAATATATTTTTTTTAAATTTGAGGAAAAAAGGAATTGCTAGATTTCATTTTGCCACAGCTGTGTATTGCTGCCAACCTCTGTACATTTTTGGGCAGAAAAATCTAACTCTGTATTTTACAGTCAGGTCTTCAAAAGTGTACTTCATTTCCCAATACAGATATTCAGCGCAATTTAATCTTTGTTATAATTAGTCCTGCAATTTTTTAAAGGCTTTGGACATTCCAAACACTATTATATTGATATATGCAGTTCTGACTCATTCAGCTAGATTGCGTTATGAGTGAAAAAGCATTGTTATTATTATTCTTTTATTTATAAAGCGCCAACAGATTCCGCAGCGCTGTTCATAATTAACAGAGATAAAAAGGACAGTACAATATGAGACACCAGACAAAATTTAACAAACAAATACAGGAGGAATTGGGAGCCCTGTTCCCGTGGGAACTTACAATCTAAATGGGTAGGAGGGTGAGAAACAGGAGGTGGGGACTGCAAAGGTGGGAGTTGATGTTAGTGTGAAGGTTAGATGAGGCAACTATTAGGCAAGTGAATTCATTAGTTACTGATTTGGTTATAGGCTTCCCTGAACAAGAAGGTCTTTAGGGAGGCGTTTAAAGGAGAGAGGTTGGGGGGGACAGTCCTGACAGCACGAGGAAGTGCGGTTCCAGAGGGTTGGTGCCGCACGAGAGAAGTCCTGTAGTCTACATGAGAGGAGGTGATGTAGATAGAGGCAAGGATTAGATCATTGTTGATTCTTAGGGGACGGGCTGGAGTATATTTGTTGATGAGTGAGGACAGATATGGGGGGCTGCATTGGTAAGGGCTTTGTAGGGTCAAAGTGAGAATTTTGAATTTAATTCTGCTGTGAATGGGGAGCCAGAGAAGGGACTCACAGAGGGGTGCGGCAGATACAGAGCGTCGGAGAGGTGGATTAGCCTAGCAGAGGCATTAGGATGGATTGAAGGGGGGAGAGGCGGGAGAGAGAAGGCCAGTTAGTAGGTTGTTTCAGTAGTCAAGCCGGGAAATTACTAGGGAATGGATTAGCTGTTTAGTAGTTTCAGCGCTCAGAAAAGGACGGATTTTGGAGATATTGCGTAGGTGGTTGCGGTACAGGAGAAGAGAGAGCGATTGGATTGGGGTATGAAGGACAGATTGGAGTCGAGTGTAACTCCAAGGCAGCGGACTTGGGGTGATGGGGAGATAGTGGTGTCACCGACAGTGATAGTAAAGTTAGAAAATGAGTAGAATTAGTTGGGGGATTAGAGAAGCTCAGTCTTGGGACATGTGATTTTTAGGTGGTGAGAGGGCCATCCAGAAGAAATGCCAGATAAGCAGCTGCTGATGTGGGAAAGGACAGACGGAGAGAGTGCAGGGGTGGGATAGGTAGATCTGAGTATCATCAGCATAGAGGTGATAGTTTGAAGCCATAGCTACTAATAGTTGACCCATCGAGGAAGTATAAATAGAGAAGAGTAGAGGGGCCTAGAACAGAGCCTTGAGGTACTCCAACAGACAGAGGCAGTGGAGAGGATGAGTCACCAGCAAATGAGACAGAAAAGGATCTATTAGAGAGATAAGAGTGGATCCAGGAGAGGGCAATGTCACAGAGTCCAAGGGAGCTGAGAGTCCGTAAGAGGAGGGGATGGTCAACAGTGTCAAAGGCAGCAGACAGGTCAAGTAAGATAAGTATAGAATAAGTATAGAATTGTATATGCATCATAATGCTGCTTTTTCCTTAACGCCGCTATTACAAGTCTTGTAGGTATAGGTGTACCGCACACCTTTTTGGGCCGTCACGCAACATCAGTACCGCACTTCTAAAAAAGATCCTTTTTCAATGGGACTCTTCCATAGCGCCGGTATTACGAGTTTGCCTGGGAGGCCAAAAATTGAGCGGTACACCCTATACTGACAGATCAGTACCGCCATCTAAAGTCAGTAGTTTATGAGTTTTATGTTGCAAAGCTGTAGCATAAAACTCATAACTAAAGTGTTACAAAGTACACAAACACCCATAAACTACCTATTAACCCCTAGACCAAAGCCCTCCCGCATCACAAACATTATAATAAATTTATTAACCACAAGTACCTCACAATGAAATATACTAAAATTAATTATTAACCCCTAAACCTCCCCACATCACCAACGCTAGATAAATATATTAACCCCTAATCCTAACCCTAACGTAACCCTAACCCTAAATCTAACCCTCTAACCCTAATGTAAACCCTAAGCCTAATACCCCCTAACTTAAATATAATTAAAATACATCTAAATAAACCTTACAATTATTAACTAAATAATTTCCTATTTAAAACTAAATACATACTTAACTGTAAAAAAAAAACCTAAGGTAGCTAACAATATAACGGCTAGCTTAGGTTTTATTTTATTTCACAGTTAAGTTTTGCATTTATTGCTAACTAGGTAGACTAGTTAGTAAATAGTTATTAACTATTTGCTAACTACCTAGTTAAAAAATAAATACAAAGTAAAATAAAACCTAACCTGCCTTACACTGCAATCTAACATTACAATAAAATGAAATAAAATAAATGAATAAAATACAATTTACTAAATTACAAAAAATAAACACTAAATTACAAAAAATAGAAAACGAAATTATAAAAAACAAAAACCAATTACTCCTGGGGGGAGGAGCCAAGCCAAGATGGCGATCAGAAGCATACAACAGAAGCCTCCGGCATAATTTGGACCAAACTGCTGACTTTAAGTAGTATAGGCCCGCTCATCTTTAATCACCTACGACGGAATATGCACATCAGCTAATTATGCAACCTAAAAAAATACAAAAAACTTCTCTATATGAAGGAAACTGAGACTCTGAGCCACAAATCAGATCCCCGAGGCATATGGCGGCATTTCATTTATGAGCGTTAGACACTTGACAACAGGACATCAGAGCGTAATTTTATTTGAATGACCTATGGGCTCACACACTGCTACCATCATGGAGTATGCTGCGCAGCCCATACTGACCCAGCTTGAAATGTTTGGATGCCGCATGGAGGACAACTTCTCTGATCTGACAAGCTATTCAGAGATAGTCCTCATCAACGCACATATCGATGAAAAGACTGACCAGCGGGCTCCATTAGCAAATCCCACGGCGTCAGTGACAACAGTGAAACTGGAGACGACACTATCCGCCGCAAATATACAGGGCATCCAGATCCATTTACCATGGGGGCCGCCTCTGTCTCCCTTGGAAGAGAATATAATCAACCGTTCAGAGAGGTCCGGAGAGTTACTAACCCCACCTAGTTTTATACCTCGACAGCTGCAGTATAGCAGTATCCCAGGATACATGCAACCCCAACACAAGCTTCGTCAAGATATTGCTGAGGTAGAGATGAAAGAGCCGTTGCCCACTGTTTCACCAGTCCACTCGGCTGCCTGCTTACCTCAAGATGGGGGGTCTGGGAGTCTATGGAATTCTATCAACCAAGGATTGGTTCTATTTGCAGAAATGGCAGGGATGATCTGTTTTATCGGCTATGTTACTATGCTGACAAAGGCAGGAGTCGGCTAAATCTGCAGGAGCCTTTAGTAAGTTTCTTACTTACAAGTCCAGATAATCAACGCTACTCTTGCATACTGAACTATTGTTAGATCCGTGCTTCTGTCACGAGACTGCCCTATATAGCTTAACTATCACACCTTAATGATGGCCCACAGGCTTGAGAATATGGGACTCGGGGGCTTTATTATTACAAACGTGACCCCATATAACAAGACAGCAGCCCTCTGCTATGCAGCTCTTTCATAGACTAAGGACAAACGCCGAAGATAACATCTAACCCAAACACCCATCGACGACTATGGGACTCTCTCACTATGATGTTGCGATCTGCTGGGCAGCAACCTAACATTCAAATCCAAACGCCATTACCCAATCACATACCCACGATAATCTGTAATATCTGTGGCGTAGCTTCTGCACAGGGGCATGAGAAATACAGGTCCCTCAGACAAGCCTATTCCAGGCTAACCAGCCTGTTTTCTACGAGAGGTATCGGGTAACAGCCAATAGGATTTTTTGGCCCTTTAACTCCTCTTGGGCTGATAGAAATCTTTCAGCCAATAGAATGTAAGGGAGGCCATCTTGAATGACGTAATTTTAAAGGAAACATCATTTTTTCAAGAGACGTCGTAAGAAGAGGATGCTCCGCGCCGGATGTCTTGAAGATGGAACTGCTCCTGCGCCGGATGGATGAAGATAGAAATGCCGTCTGGATGGAAGACTTCTGCCGCATGAATGAAGACTCTGCCCGGCTTGAATGAAGACTTCGGACCCGCTTGATGAAGACTTCGGCCCCCGCTTCGCTGAGGACTTCTGCCGCTTGGGATGAGGAAGGATGTCCGGTCTTTGAAAACTGTAAGTGAAATCTTCAGGGGTTAGTGTTTTTTTAAGGGTTTATTATGTGGGTTTTAATTTAAGTTAGGGACTTTGGGCAGTAAAAGAGCTGAATGCCCTTTCAGGGCAATGGAGAGCTTAGGTGTTTAGATTGGGGGTGTTGTGTTGTGGGTGGTGGGTTTTACTGTTGGGGGTATTGTATATTTTTTTTAACAGGTAAAAGAGCTGATTTCTTGGGACAATAGCCCTCAAAAGGCCCTTTAAAGGGCCATTGGTAGTTTAGGCTAGGTTTTTTTATTTATTTTGGGGGGCTTTTTATTTTTGATAGGCTATTAGATTAGGTGTAATTAGTTTAAATATTTGATAATTTATTTTTTATTTTGTGTAACTTAGTGTTTTTTTTATTTATGTAACTTAGTTGTTATTTTTTGTAACTTAGTAATGTTTAATAGTAGATTTAAATAACTTGAGTAGGGTTAGGTTTTTAAATATGTAATATAGTTATTTTAATTGTTTAGTTTAATGTAATTTTAGTATAATAAATAGGGTAGGTTAATTAATAGTTTAATATAGTTTAATGTAATTGTAGGATAATAGTTTAGGGTAGGTTAATTAGTAGTTTAATATAGTTTATTTTAATTCTAAAGGTAAGTTTAAATTATTATAAGATAGGGATGAGTTAATATTTCATGTAAAATTAGCGGGTTATTAGGTTTTAGGGGTTAATAGCTTAATTTAGTTTATGGGCGATGTGGGTGGCTGGCGGTTTAGGGGTTTAATAGGTTTAGTAAGTGGTAGTGATGTGGAGGCCAGGGGTTTAGGGGGTTAATACATTTATTTTAGTTGCGGTGGGCTCCGGGAGTAGAGGGGTAGGGGTTAATACATTTATTAGTTCCCGGTGGGCTCCGGGAGCGGCGGGATAGGGGTTAATAGCATTTATTTAGTTGCAGCAATGTTGAGGAGCAATGGGATAAGGGTTAATAACATTATGTAGGTGGCGGCGATGTCGGGATGGCAGTTTAGACTCGGGGAACATGTTAGGTGTAAAATGTAATTTGTTTTCTACGCATAGAAATCAATGGATATCTGGCAGCATCGAACATGAACTTTCGCTGCTTTCAGACTCCCATTTATTCCTATGGCATCCGCGGCCCCCCAGGGTGGTGGATTGAAAACCAGGTACGCTGGGGCAAGAATAGTGGTGAGCGTAACCTGTTAGATGTTTGAGAAATGGGCAAAAGTTGACAGTGCCGAATTTGTATTCGAACATCTGTAATGACGTAAGCATTGATCTGTGTCGGATTGAGATTGGTGGATCGTATGTTACGTCACAAATTTTAAGGTTTTGCCAGTCTGTAGGCTTTGATAAATGGGTCGAATTCAGGCTTGCCACAATTACGGCTGCGGAATTCCAGCGTATTTGCGGTTGACGGCTTGATAAATATCCCTCATAAACTTTTCACTTCACTTTATTTGTTTGTTCTTTTTTCTAATTAATTGCTACTTAGACAGCTACAACCCATAGACACCTATCACTATATACAATGTGCACTAATCATGTTTGAAGTTGTTTTCTGTTTTCCTATTGGTTGATGCTCCTTTTTAAGCACTTACCTGGGGGACACCTGTGTTCTCTGATGAAGCGCATCTGAGCATGCGCAAAACACATCAGATCTTCCACAAGCTGCCCTTCACTGTGTGTGTGTAATACTTACAAACTCGAATAAATCACCAATGCATTGATACCTGGATTCCTCTCCTGTTTACCCCTTCCTCATACTTATGGTAGAGATAGCCATTTTAGGACCGGTATCCCCATTCTGTACTCACAGATTTTCCCAGCATTATCTAATAGTGCTGTTTTACCTGCATAACCAACCTCGCTTGACTAACCCAGTCTTCCCTACCTCTGACATCACCAACAAGAGGGAGGGGCTTCCCAATGGCGAATACTCCCTGTGGATACACAGTGGGACTACAGAGCACCGCTGACTGGAACAGTCAACCAGGACCCACAGTGACACAGACAACTTGGAGAAGTAAGATGCTCACCACCACGACACTACACCGGCACCCTGGTAACCCCTCAGCAACTCTGGAGGTACGTCACACACTAAAGAACTACAGACTCATAGGTGCATCACCATCATTACTCCACCCACTCTTGTTTATAGTAGACAGAGTAAGGTACTGATACCATAAGCTCAGCTGATATCGACTCCAAGAGGTTACTAACCTATTCTGACTTGATACGGGACAATTACCATACTTATGCGTACCAAATCATATGCTGTTTTTCAGTACTTTTTGACACTTTTATACTAGTGCTTGAGCAATATTGCAGTTCTGGGATATATATAGACAAGACTGAAAGTCTATATTTCCTCATTGCAATATATATATATATATATATATATATATATATTATATATTACACTTTACTCCATTCCCTCTCAGCAAACAGACTTGTGTGTACCCCCCTTTAACTTTGACTGTGTAAGGATGTGAACTTTACCAAGAGGCTTTTATAGTGCTATCTATTACACACCAAGATACGTTACTGAATAAATAATTTTGAAGTACTGCACTATTACTCCCATCATAGCAAAAGACTTTTAGAGATTAGACTTTCCTTGATACTTACAGGATTATAGATATATATATATATATATATATATATTTTATATATATATATATATATACACACACACATATACTACAAAATTAGTTTTTTTAGCACACCTTACAAAAAGTTAATAAACACATCTTTGGGAGTGCTGCCAATATGACCCAGTTATTACACAAACAAAAAGATATTGGTGCACATCCATTTTCAAAAGCACAACATATTATTTATTTTTTTAACTGCTGCAAAAAAAATGTCTGCAAACAACAACAAGAGACAACTATTCTTTTTAAATAAAATTGGGATCTTAGTCACACAATATGGCCATATTTTTGCTTAGCCATTCACCAGGCATAAGCCAGTCACAGGCAAAAGGACTGTAGTGTTAGGACCAGTCTATATTGGGGCACCTTGTAAGTGGTGACTGGCTAAGCAAAATATGGCCATATTGTGTGACTAGATCCCAATTTTATTTAAAAAGAATAGTTGTCTCTTGATGTTGTTTGCAGGCATTTTTTGCAGCAGTTGTGCTTTTGAAAATGGATGTGCACCAATACCTTTTTGTTGTTTGTTGTATATATATATATATATATATATATATATATATATATATATATATATATATATATAAATAAATTATTCTTTGCTGATATAATAAGTCCCATAGTAATCTTGTATTTTAGTATTTGATTATTCAAACTTATTATGGCCGAACAGAATATGCCAGCAATAACAGCTCCCACAGGGGTAATAAATGAAGACAGATGTAGGCATATTCTAGCTTCAGTACTCAGAGGCAGTGAGACCTTTTCTACTGACATTAGTGAAGAAGACTTAAACTCAGTATACCACTGGGCTTAAGAATAAAAAATATCTATCTTTTTGCCGTAGATTTACCAGAATTCATGGAACGGCACCTTATCACTCTGTTCCACTACCCTAATGAATTAACTCTTGAAACATAAGAAAAATGAAAGACAAATAATTCTAATTGAAATCAATTGAATTATGAAGCTTTTGAAACCATTTGAATCATTGAAAAAAATATAATGATTTTAAACATCAGTTAGAGGATACTATAATTTCCCTTGATACTGAGATATCCAGCAGGAAAGTCTCTAAATATAACGTAGATGAAAAGGATTATGAGTTAGATATAGTTTATTCATGGCAGAAACACAGACTATTTAATAAAAACAAAAACAAAAATAGAACCTATCAATTCAACTAAAATAAAATAAATCATGAAAGAGACGTAATAGAACAAATAACAACAAAGTTACATTTTCAAGTATTGACACAGATGGAGGGGGAGTCGAACAGGGCACATAAATAGAGGCAGATATGACAAATTCAATAGAGTCACAAACCAGTCTTGCTACATCTAATCATGTGAGGCAGACATTGGCCAGTCTAGTGAATCCACCCCAACAAACTAGTAGGCCTAAAAATGAGAACACCACCCATACATACCCCAGCAGGGTAACCAGGAAAACCAGAAAGAAGTAGGAGTAATTATCACTCTATCCGATTATTCATTGACATCAGCACGGTTTAGTTTGTTAAATAAAGGGTTAATGTTTGCACCTAGCACAGATATTCAGCACAATTATTGATTATCAATAGATTAGTACGCAAATTTACATTCTTTGGCAATGGTTCTCAAACAGTCACTTACACAGACACACAAGAAGCTCACACAAATAAAGTGGGATTTTTATTTAAATATATATCATCTAGATTACGAGTTTTGAATGCTATAGGGATTTTAACGACCGCCACAAAAGTGGCGTTATTTCACCTCCCTATAGCACTGCTATTACAGGTTTTAAAAAGCAGGCTTGTGCGGGCGATATGGTGGCATAGACATCAATGGGGAGAGCAGGCAAAAAAAAATTCTAACACCTGCGATCGCGGAAAGAAAAGCTTCGTAACGCAGCCCCATTGATGTCTATGGGGAAATAAAAATGTACGTTTAAACCTAACACCCTAACATAAACCCCGAGTCTAAAAACCCCCTAATCTGCTGCCCCCGACATTGCCGACGCCTGCCTACAGTTATTAACCTAAATAATGTTATTAATCCCTAATCTGCCGCTCCCGATATCGCCGCCACCTAAATAAAATTATTAACCCCTAATTTGCCGCTCCCCGATGTCGCCGCCACTATACTAAAGTTATTAACCCCTAAACCTCTGGCCTCCCACATCACTACCACTAAATAAATCCATTAACCCCTAAACCTAACCCTAACGTAACCCTAACGTAACCCTAAACCTAATCCTAACACCACTAACTTTAACCTAATAAAATTATAGCTAAATTAAATTTACAATTATTAACTAAATAAACCTGTTAGCCCCTAAAAACCCGCCAGCCCCCACATCGCAACAAGCTAAATTAAACTATATTAACCCCTAAATCTAACCCTAAACTTAACCATAACCCCCAAACTTTAACATAATTAAAATACAGCTAAACTAAAGTACAATTATTAACTAAATAATTCCTATTAAAACTAAATTCAAACTTACGTGTGAAATAAAACCTAAGCTAGCTACAATATAACTAACAGTTATAATGTAGTTACCTTAGGTTTTATTTTTATTTCACAACTAAGTTTGTATTTATTTTAAACTAGGTAGACTAGTTAGCAAATAGTTATTAACTATTTAATAACTACCTAGTTAAAATAAATACAAAATTACCTGTGAAATAAAACCTAACCTGCCTTACACTATTTATTATTATTATTATCAGGTATTTGTAGAGCCCAAAAGATTCTGCAGCGCTGTAAACATAGTCGGTGTACAGGATAGCTTTTGTAGGGGTCAAGTGGGTAGAGGGCCCTGCGAGAGTTTCACTGTTGTAGTCGGATCTTATGAAGCGATCTATAAACAGCTGGGCCCATAGGCTTACATTCTAAGGGGTTCAAGGGGAAAGCAATGGAGTTAGGAAAGGTTAGTGTTGGTTGTATGCATCCCTGAATAGTAGAGTTTTAGGGAGTGCTTGAAGCTGTTAAAACTAGGGGAGAGTCTTATGGAGCGAGGTAGGGAATTCCACAAGATGGGGGCCAGTCTGGAGAAGTCCTATAAACGGGAATGTGTGGAAGTAACAAGAGAGGAGGAGAGGAGGGGATCCTGAGCTGATCGAAGGGGATGGGAGGGAGAGTATCTAGAGACAAGTTCTGAGATGTAGGGGGGAGCAGTGAGAGCTTTATATGTCAGGGTGAGGATTTATGTTTAATCCTAGAGGCAAGAGGAAGCCAGTGAAGGGATTGGCAGAGAGGGGCAGCAGATAAAGAGCGACGAGTAAGGAAGTTGAGCCTGGCAGAGGCATTCATAATGGATTGTAAATGAGCTGTGTGGCAGCTAGGTAGACCAGAGAGGACGGAGTTGCAGTAGTCGGGGTGGGAAAGGATGAGGGAGTGGATTAAAATCTTGGTTGTATCTTGTGTAAGGAAATGTCTAATTTTAGCGATGTTTTTTAAGGTGGAAGCGGCAGGCTTTAGCCAAGGACTGAATGTGAGGAGTAAAGGAAAGATCTGAGTCAAGTGAGACCCCAAAACATCGGGCGTGCGGGGTAGGGGTAAAGATGGAATTATCAACAGTTATAGAAATTTTGGGGGAGGAGACAATGGAAGAAGGGGGAAAAATAAGGAGTTTCAGTTTTGGAGAGATTTAGCTTAAGGTAGTGAGAGGACATCCAAGATGAGATGTGAGAAAGACAGTTAGTGGAACCTAACTAAAACCTAACTAGAACCTAACATAAAAAAAAAAAATAAACACTAAAATTACTAAAAATAAAAATAACTAAATTACAACAAATGATCAAAAAAAGTAAAATAGAATTAAACATAATCTAAAAGCCCTATCAAAATAAAAAAAGCACCCGCAAAATAAAAAAAACCTAGCCTACAATAAACTACCAAATAAATCAGCTCTTTTACCTTTTAAAAAATACAAACACCCCCCCTACAGTTAAACCTACCACCCCCCACAACAAACCCCCCAAATAAAATAACTATCTAAAAAAACCTAAGCTAAGCATTGCCCTGAAGAGGGCATTTGTATGGGTATTTAGCTCTTTTACATGCCCAGACCCTAATCTAAAAATAAAACCCACCCAAAAAAAACTTAAATAACCTAACATTAACCCCCGATGATCCACTTGCAGTTATTGAAGTCCTGCTTGAAGGATCCATCCAGCTGGCAAGAAGTCTTCATCCAGGCGGCAAGACTTTCCCTTGATACTTACAGGATTACATATATATATATATATATATATATATATATATATATATATATATATATATATATATATATATATATATATATACACACACATATACTACAAAATTAGTTTTTTTAGCACACCTTACAAAAAGTTAATAAACACATCTTTGGGAGTGCTGCCAATATTACCCAGTTATTACACAAACAAAAAGATATTGGTGCACATCCATTTTCAAAAGCACAACATATTATTTATTTTTTTAACTGCTGCAAAAAAAATGTCTGCAAACAACAACAAGAGACAACTATTCTTTTTAAATAAAATTGGGATCTTAGTCACACAATATGGCCATATTTTGCTTAGCCATTCACCAGGCAAAAAGCCAGTCACAGGCAAAAGGACTGTAGTGTTAGGACCAGTCTATATTGGGGCAACCTTGTAAGTGGTGACTGGCTATGCAAAATATGGCCATATTGTGTGACTAAGATCCCAATTTTATTTAAAAAGAATAGTTGTCTCTTGATGTTGTTTGCAAGGCATTTTTTTGCAGCAGTTAAAAAAATATGTTGTGCTTTTGAAAATGGATGTGCACCAATACCTTTTTGTTTGTTTGTGTTTATATATATATATATATATATATATATAAATAAATTATTCTTTGCTGATATAATAAGTCCCATAGTAATCTTGTATTTAGTATTTGATTATTCAAACTTATTATGGCCGAACAGAATATGCCAGCAATAACAGCTCCCACAGGGGTAATAAATGAAGACAGATGTAGGTATATTCTAGCTTCAGTACTCAGAGGCAGTGAGACCTTTTCTACTGACATTAGTGAAGAAGACTTAAACTCAGTATACCACTGGGCTTAAGAATAAAAAAAATATCTATCTTTTGCCGTAGATTTACCAGAATTCATGGAACGGCACCTTATCACTCTGTTCCACTACCCTAATGAATTAACTCTTGAAACATAAGAAAATGAAAGACAAATAATTCTAATTGAAATCAATTGAATTATGAAGCTTTTGAAACCATTTGAATCATTGAAAAAATATAATGATTTTAAACATCAGTTAGAGGATACTATAATTTCCCTTGATACTGAGATATCCAGCAGGAAAGTCTCTAAATATAACGTAGATGAAAAGGATTATGAGTTAGATATAGTTTATTCATGGCAGAAACACAGACTATTTAATAAAAACAAAAAACAAAAATAGAACCTATCAATTCAACTAAAATAAAAATAAATCATGAAAGAGACGTAATAGAACAAATAACAACAAAGTTACATTTTCAAGTATTGACACAGATGGAGGGGGAGTCGAACAGGGCACATAAATAGAGGCAGATATGACAAATTCAATAGAGTCACAAACCAGTCTGGCTACATCTAATCATGTGAGGCAGACATTGGCCAGTCTAATGAATCCACCCCAACAAACTAGTAGGCCTAAAAATGAGAACACCACCCATACATACCCCAGCAGGGTAACAGGAAAACCAGAAAGAAGTAGGAGTAATTATCACTCTATCCGATTATTCATTGACATCAGCACGGTTTTAGTTTGTTAAATAAAGGGTTAATGTTTGCACCTAGCACAGATATTCAGCACAATTATTGATATCAATAGATTAGTACGCAAATTTACATTCTTTGGCAATGGTTCTCAAACAGTCCACTTACACAGACACACAAGAAGCTCACACAAATAAAGTGGGATTTTTATTTAAATATATATCATCTAAATTATGAGTTTTGAATGCTATAGGGATTTTAACGACCGCCACAAAAGTGGCGTTATTTCACCTCCCCTATAGCGCTGCTATTACAGGTTTTTAAAAGCAGGCTTGTGCGGGCGATATGGTGGCATTGAGCTCCATACCGCACCCAAATACAAGCACAGCTTTGACGTGCTCGTGCACGATTTCCCCATAGACATCAATGGGAGAGCAGGCAAAAAAAAAGTCTAACACCTGCGATCTTCGGAAAGAAAAGCTCCGTAACGCAGCCCCATTGATGTCTATGGGGAAATAAAAATGTACGTTTAAACCTAACACCCTACACATAAACCCCGAGTCTAAACACCCCTAATCTGCCTGCCCCCGACATTGCCGACGCCCTGCCTACAGTTATTAACCTAAATAATGTTATTAATCACTAATCTGCCGCTCCCGATATCGCCGCCACCTAAATAAAATTATTAACCCCTAATTTGCCGCTCCCGATGTCGCCCGCCACTATACTAAAGTTATTAACCCCTAAACCTCTGGCCTCCCACATCACTACCACTAAATAAATCCATTAACCCTAACCTAACCTACGTAACCCTAACGTAACCCTAAACCTATCCTAACACCCACTAACTTTAACCTAATAAAATTATAGGTAAATTAAATTTACAATTATTAACTAAATAAACCTGTTAACCCCTAAAACCGCCAGCCCCCACATCGCAACAAGCTAAATTAAACTATATTAACCCCTAAACCTAACCCTAAACTTAACCATAACCCCCCCCAAACTTTAACATAATTAAAAATACAGCTAAACTAAAGTTACAATTATTAACTAAATAATTCCTATTTAAAACTAAATTCAAACTTACGTGTGAAATAAAACCTAAGCTAGCTACAATATAACTAACAGTTATAATGTAGTTACCTTAGGTTTTATTTTTATTTCACAACTAAGTTTGTATTTATATTAACTAGGTAGACTAGTTAGCAAATAGTTATTAACTATTTAATAACTACCTAGTTAAAATAAATACAAAATTACCTGTGAAATAAAACCTAACCTGCCTTACACTATTTATTATTATTATTATCAGGTATTTGTAGAGCCCCAAAAGATTCCGCAGCGCTGTAAACATAGTCGGTGTACAGGATAGCTTTTGTAGGGGTCAAGTGGGTAGAGGGCCCTGCCGAGAGTTTCACTGTTGTAGTCGATCTTATGAAGCGATCTATAAACAGCTGGGCCCATAGGCTTACATTCTAAGGGGTTCAAGGGGAAAGCAATGGAGTTAGGAAAGGTTAGTGTTGGTTGTATGCATCCCTGAATAGTAGAGTTTTTAGGGAGTGCTTGAAGCTGTTAAAACTAGGGGGAGAGTCTTATGGAGCGAGGTAGGGAATTCCACAAGATGGGGGCCAGTCTGGAGAAGTCCTATAAACGGGAATGTGTGGGAAGTAACAAGAGAGGAGGAGAGGAGGGGATCCTGAGCTGATCGAAGGGGACGGGAGGGAGAGTATCTAGAGACAAGTTCTGAGATGTAGGGGGGAGCAGTGAGAGCTTTATATGTCAGGGTGAGGATTTTATGTTTAATCCTAGAGGCAAGAGGAAGCCAGTGAAGGGATTGGCAGAGAGATGCAGCAGATAAAGAGCGACGAGTAAGGAAGTTGAGCCTGGCAGAGGCATTCATAATGGATTGTAAATGAGCTGTGCGGCAGCTAGGTAGACCAGAGAGGACGGAGTTGCAGTAGTCGGGGTGGGAAAGGATGAGGGAGTGGATTAAAATCTTGGTTGTATCTTGTGTAAGGAAATGTCTAATTTTAGCGATGTTTTTAAGGTGGAAGCGGCAGGCTTTAGCCAAGGACTGAATGTGAGGAGTAAAGGAAAGATCTGAGTCAAGTGAGACCCCAAAACATCGGGCGTGCGGGGTAGGGGGTAAAGATGGAATTATCAACAGTTATAGAAATTTTGGGGGTGGAGACAATGGAAGAAGGGGGAAAAATAAGGAGTTCAGTTTTGGAGAGATTTAGCTTAAGGTAGTGAGAGGACATCCAAGATGAGATGTGAGAAAGACCAGTTAGTGAAACCTAACTAAAACCTAACTAGAACCTAACATTAAAAAAAAAATAAACACTAATATTACTAAAAATAAAAATAACTAAATTACAAAAACAAACACTAAATTACAAAAATAAGAAACAAATGATCAAAAAAATAAAATAGAATTAAACATAATCTAAAAGCCCCAATCAAAATAAAAAAGCACCCGCAAAATAAAAAAAAACCTAGCCTACAATAAACTACCAAATAAATCAGCTCTTTTACCTTTTAAAAAAATACAAACACCCCCCCTACAGTTAAACCTACCACCCCCCACAACAAACCCCCAAATAAAATAACTATCTAAAAAAAACCTAAGCTAAGCATTGCCCTGAAGAGGGCATTTGTATGGTATTTAGCTCTTTTACATGCCCAGCACCCTAATCTAAAAATAAAACCCACCCAAAAAAAAACTTAAATAAACCTAACATTAACCCCCGATGATCCACTTGCAGTTATTGAAGTCCTGCTTGAAGGATCCATCCAGCTAGGCAAGAAGTCTTCATCCAGGCGGCAAGAAGTCTTCATCCGGGTGGCCTCTTCAATCTTCACTCCAGACGGCGAAGTCCTTATCTATGCGGCAAGAAGTCTTCATCCAGACGGCATCTTTCTATCTTCATTCCATCTGGCGCGGAGCGGGTCCGGTTGGATTTTGATAGGGCTATTAGATTAGGTTGTAATTATTTTTTATTTTTGATAATTTGTTTCTTATTTTTCACAATTTAGTGGGGTTTTTTTTTGTAATTTAGTTATTTATTTTTTTGGTAATTAGATACTTTTTGTAATTTTTAGAGTAGTGGTAAGATTTTTTTAATGTGTAGTTTAGTTTTAATTTAATTGGGAGTTAGTTTAATTGTAGTTTAATAGTTATATTAGTTTAATTGTTAGTTTAAAATTAATTTATTTAATTTGACAGGTAAGTTTTAATTTAATTTAAGATAGGGAAATTGTAATTTTAATATAAAGTGTAGGGGGGTCGTTAGGTTTAGGGCTTATTAGTTTATTTTAGTATATTTTGTTGTGGGAGGCTTTCAGTTTAGGGGTTAATAGGTTTATTATAGGATATTTCATTGTGGGGGCTTTCGGTTTAGGGTTAATAGTTTATTTTAGTATAACTCATTGTGGGGGGCTTGTGGTTTATGGATTAATAGGTTTATTATAGGGACCGGTGTTGGCGGATGGCAGATTAGGGGTTATTAACTTTATTATAGTGGCAACAATGTTGGGAAACAGCAGAATAGGGATTAATACATTTTAATAGTGGCGGCGATGTCCAGAGTGGCAGATTAGGGGTTAATACATTTAATATAGTGTTTGTGATGCAGGAGGGCCTCAGTTTAGAGGGTTAATAGGTAGTTTATGGGTGTTAGTGTACTTTGTAACACTTTAGTTATGAGTTTTTATGGTACAGCTTTGTAACTTAAAACTCATAACTACTGACTTCAGATGGCGGTACGGATCTTGTGGTTATATAGTGTACCGCTCACATTTTGGCCTCCAGGCAAACTCGTAATACCGGCGCTATGGGAGTCCCATTGAAAAAACTTTTTAAAAGTGCAGTACTGATGTTGCGTGACTGGCTAAAAGGTGTGCTGTAACACCTATACCGACAAGATTTGTAATAGCAGCGTTAGGGTAAATGAAGCGTTATGGGCCCATAACGATGCTATTTGACTTATAACGCAAAACTCGTAATCTAGCTGAAAGTGATTTAAGTTACCTTAATTCCCTACAAAGCATTGACAATATTACAACACAGACACCAAAAAATTATGGGTTTAAAGATTGCTCCTATTTCTATCCAGTACAGGCGAGGTGCCAGGGACTAGAATTATATCAAGAAGTGGTCTATAGAGAACTAACACTTTTAAATAATTTCATCAAACAAGAGGATTACAAACCCAAATACAATTTGACAAAGTCAAAGCAAATAGCCCTAAAACAGTTAAAAGACATTCAGGAAATAGTCATTATCCATGCTGATAAGGGGGGCGAGATAGTAGTCTTGAATGAAGAGGATTATTTGAAAGAGGTCACTGGTCAACTGGCAGTACAGACCACATATGAAACACTTTCACCCTACACTAATCTTCAAAGAACAATTACACTAATTTTTGGATACAGCAATAGAGGAAGGAACAATATCTAAGGAAATGGCAACATACTTTATTACTGAGGAACCTTCCTTCCTTTAGAACTGTACCCAAAATACACAAGACATTGATTAATGCACCAGGGAGGCTTATATTGACCAGTATGGGGTCATTATGCAAAAGATTAGGAGCTTGGATAGACCATATGTTACAACCAATAGTAGTAGCACTACCAGCTCTCACTTAATAACGATAGCTCTCACTTAATACTACAGTTAGAAGGTGTAATTTTGGACATCAAAAGATCAATGGCTTACAATAGCTGTATCAGATTTATACTCAAGTACCCTTCACACACTGGGCTTAGAGGCATTACGGGCAATGTTAAGAAGGTTTACAGATTATTAGAAGAACTTATATAATTTCAGCAACCCATTTCCTTCTAAAACACAACTCTTGTAGAATTACCTTAACCATAATGATTATAATCCTTCTGATAATACCAGTATAACATTTTATACTTGCTCCTATAAGTTGATTGAAGAAGGAAACATCAAAACCTCTATTTACAGAAAGTCCCTGGCACATAATACTATATTTGGAGCAGACTCATGCCATATTGGACACATAAAAAAATGGACACCCAAGGGCCAGTATAATTCAACCCCGTAGAAACTGTACCTCTATGGAGGATTAAAAGGCACAGGTTGAAACTACTAACAACCAGATTACATAACAGAGGTTACAATAGACTATTGAAGTCTCTAGAACAAGATGTAGAAAAAAATGATAAGCTCACTCTCTTCAAAGAAAAAGAGAACAAATTTCACTTAGGATGAAATAGTGTTCTCAACACAGTATAGCAGACAATATTACAAATTTTGTAATTAACAATTAACAACAATCACCAACAAAGGTATCAAATGTGTAGCAGGAAAAGCACCCAGTATATCTGATAAAATCAAGCAGGATTTTCTAGAAAGACAAGTCAGCAGAAGCATTGGTTAAGCAATGTTAAAGTTTTTTTTCAAATGTGGACATATTTGCAAGTGTTTGTCCTTAAACTCATTTGACTAACACTTTCAGATCATCCAAAACTAATAGACTTATTATATCAACAGTTGTACAGACTGTACAAACGATGGTTGTGGTATACCTTATCACGTGTAAAAAATGTTCCCATCAGGTATGTGGGGCATCACGTCACGCCCTCATCAAAGATAGGATTTGGGAACATTTGTTAGCTCTAGAAGATAAAATACAGAAAACCCCAGTGGATAAGATATAAGGAGAGGGGAAAGGATGGCTAAATTATTGAAACAAGAGGTTTACTGGATGTTTAAGTTGGATACTAAAAACCATAAAGGTATAACAAAAGACATGAATTAGATTTGTTTATAGACTAGATACCTCTTCCTATCTTCCCCCACTATATATATATATATATATAATATATATATATATATACGTTTGCAAAGATGTGCACTCTCACTTACTTGCAGCAACCAGGGTGCTATATATATATATACCATCGTCACTAATAAGTCTTCAGAAGATAAAAATACAGAATAACAAATATATATAATTCCTTCTTTTAGAAGAACTGAAAGTTATATTGACAGTTATTTACATTTATAATAATTGTTCATTTATTTATGTATTATTTTCCTTTGTTTAGAGAATAACTTGATATGCATAGATTAATTATCTCATACCATCTAATACTATACATGCAGGTGTCAAGTCCTACAAAAAGGGGGGGAACTCCACCAAGACTTTCCACCCCCTCACAATTATATTGTTTTACACACACACACACACACACACACTGTATTTATAGGTATACAATCTATACACTCTGGTTATTGAAAGCAAATTAAAACCAATGAAGGGCTGAATGGTTGGATGGACACCCATGGTTAAAAAAAATTTCATGGGTGAAATTTGTATTTGTAATTTTAGGATTCAACTGATACTGAATACTGAGAAGTCAGACACACACTTTTAGAACACATGAAGGGGTATATAGATGATGTTGAATAATCCAAAAGGCTAAGAGTCTTAGGATGTGTAAGGCTATGTAATATAAACACCTGATATCATGACCTTGATAAGGTTTGTGTGTGGACAATGATAATGTGATTTAAAGTACAATTATGGTCACAAGGTGTCTGAGTATCATTTTCCTTTACCTTTAACATGTATACCAAGTAAATGTGAAGCAGGTAACACTGGCAGAGGAAGCAGGAGGAATGAAAGCAAACAGGTCACCTTGATACTTTGGGTTGAAACTGGTAAGGTTGAATCCGCAGCAAAAACATTATTTTGCACAAGTCAGCATTCTGCAGAAAACCTGACCTGCTTGACCATAAATAGATAGTATTAGGACTGACGTGGTTGAACAATGTTGTTAATTGTGTGGATCACAACTGCAGAATAATCCAGAGGAATGTCCCCTTAATAGCTTGATCAAAAAGTATAACATGCTAGTTCCCTTGATGGCACTCAGAGCAAATGTAAAGATATGTACAAATAAAGAGAAACAAAGTATGCTGTGATTAGTTTTCTGTATAGTCCCTTGTAGTAGATACAACGTTGTTGTTCTTGCAACCTTAAAAAGAAGGACTTTTAAATTGAGTAAGCATGACTTTTTATAAGATACCTTAGATTTCAAGATAATATTTGTATTTTGCAAAGCTTCATCAACAGATGAGGCACTATATATATATATATATATATATATACTGTATATAAAATTATGTATGAAGCAATATATAAGCATATTGTCACTGGAAGCAAGTGTGAAGTTCATAAAATTCACTTAAAGGCTGGAAACCGCTTGTCAGAGTCAGTGATATCATTGTTCACACTTAGGGGAATTTATGTAAGTGAAATCCTGCTTAGAGCGGAAACTGAACAGTTTCTGAGCGCAGTGGACTTTTAGCAACAGCAATAGGTAAAACAATGATAGTGAGATGCTGAATTGGCAATGCCGATGACGTGAGAGTGTCAAAGGTCAAACCTTCATTATGGAGAATACACGGAGGTAATCTGTAATCCGAGAGAGGGTAAGCAGCGCCCATTAGTATCAAAAAGGGTGCAGAAATAGGTTGTTAGGTCATTCCATTTGCAGGAAAGGTAAGTGGTTCCAGTATGTAACGGCTGTAAGTCCAAATGGAAATTCTGTAGGTACGGTTTATAATCTTAGTGTAGAGACACAGTAGAAAATAGCTCCGATACGGATTTAAATTCAAGAGGTCTCAGAAGTTTTCTATAAGCTTGAAACAAGGACAGATCTGCAAGACTAGGGGAAGACACCAAGTACTCTGCAAAAAATACCAAGCACCTGTCAATAGGTGTGCTGGGAATTTATAGAGGAAGTTCAAAGAATCAACCCTAGTTAAAGGAACAGAATGTAACAGATAAACATACAGACACCAACAAAGATCAACAGAGTGCACATTCTATTGGTGTATAAAATAAAGTAATTAGGCTTATCCTACTACAATATGTTTTACAAACACCTTTAATTGCAAGGCCTATTTTCCTGTTTGTACACATGTATTTCACTTGAAAACCTCCTCCCAGCTATCTCTGGAAGAACTAAAAGGAATTCCAATCAGTGAGAGAGCAGGAAGCTGGATGAGCACATTTTTTGCTGTTGGTGAGACACTGAACTTTTTTTTTTAAAACAAATTTAAAATAACTTAACTAGACACACGTTCCTCACACTCTCCTTCCTCTCCCCCCTTTCCAGCATATATATTTACAGGGAGCACACAGTTCCCATAGACCACAATGTAAAAGGCACTTTTCAGTGCTGTTTTTTTCTAACACCCCCACAGCCGCCAACTTAAGCCCCTAAAAACTGCCTTGTACAGATTATATATATAAATATATATATATATATATATATATATATATATATATATATATATATATATATATATACTGTATAGTATATATATTTAAATAGATGCCACAATTCTTTTTTTAAGGTCTGACCTCTGCTTTCCAGGGTGGGACTGAGACCTCTGACAGCAACTCCAGACACAACCTTTTTTTTAAGAGTCTCACCCACTTAAGGTGGAAAAGTCCTATTTCTGCTGAGGCCAAGCTAAATAACCCCAGAGCAAGCCACACAGAAATGTAAGCACCATGTGTTCCATACAGTGCAGGGTAATCACATAGCAGGATCGCTGACAGGCTTGCATTTAGTGTATATGGTAGGAAGTTTTACCAGCAATTACTAGTGGATCTCACTATTCCTTTAATCAGACTGTGATCCAGTTCCTCCCACCAGCATCAGCAGTGTTTACTAAAGCGTTTTCTGTTTTCTGGCCAGGGGGAACTTAGTTCCTCCTGCAAAAATAATGCAGGAACTCCGTTCCCATGCATTCCCGCTGGACTTGACCCCTGTATATATGATATACTGTTGACTCTCAAGACTAAGTTGGGAACAGAGTAGTATATTATCAATGAGTGTTGGTATATTTTTGATTTTAGACAAGTGAGAATATTGCTTATTTAGATTATTTATTTCTACCCTCTTGTTTTCTATTTATTATTATCATTATTGATTATACATCATTATTTTGAGTTACTTTTCATTATTTATCCTCTTTTATTTTGATTAAGAAAATGATAATTCTTTCTTTTAGTACTTTAGTTCCTTTAGTGAGGAGGAGTCAATATTAGCTTAATTGCTAAGTATTTAGCATGTTAGTGTCTTAATGGTTGATTATGGTGTAATAATTATTGGTTTAAGGGTCCTTTTAAATGGATCTTCTGAGTAGACATATATGTTCTCTGATAAAGCACATGTACACATGCGTGAAATGCGTCAAACCTGTCTCACTGCTTTCCCAACTGTTTGTGAGCTTGAAGTTTGAATAAACCTGCTTCTATAGCAATTTGTACATCGGTTCCTGCTTTCTTTGCCCCTTTTATGTATTTCAATGTTAAAGCACTTTGCCTGCCTTTTTTCTAACACCTGAGACCTCATAGCTTTGAGCCCTTGTCACTTTTTTGTAGAATTGTATAAAAATATTTTTTGTTAGATTGTATTATAGTGTAACTGTACATGTAAATGTATTTTTGATGTGTTTTGTGACACTTTTTTGTTTTGCAAAAGAGTCCATCAGAGCTCTGAGGACGCGCTATCCCGACACATGCTAACTTCAATTGCACTCAATCGATCATGTTTACTTCAACTTGTAATACGAGCGCTACATCAGATGCGCACAATCAGCCGCAATAAAACGGCTATCAACTTGCGCGTAACTGTTAGCTAGTATCAGTAAAATACATACATACACAAACACACACAACATAGGGCTAGACTATAAGTGGTGTGTGGCTTTTTGACGCGTCATAAATATCACATGTATTTTAAGTTGAAAGTAAATGCAATTTGATTTTACGCTCACCAGGTTAGCTCAACTGAATCCCTAGCATAAATGGTAGTGCATTTAAAAAAAGTTGCATTAAACACAACATAAATACATGAAGATTATAACAAATCTTTATTAAAAATTAAATGGTTAAATAACCGTTATTTAACGTTATAGTTGTAGTTGATAGATATTAAAAAATAAAAATAAGGAGAAGCAGTGCTGCAATTTGCTAGAATAAATTTGATATACACAATAATCGTCTAGATTATAAATTGAGCACAAAATATCCCTTTTTGCAAGATTACGGTTTTCTTTACACTCAAATCCACATTACAAGTGGCGTGCTTTTAAAATTACTGCAAATGTGTATATTTGCTACTATGGGTAGCAAACATCGGTAATATGTGCTTGTGTTACAAGCAAATGCAGGACATCCTAAAACATTCAATGTGAAAATGGCTTAATGTAGCTTAATGAGTAAAAAAGTGGCTAAATGTTAATCAATTGCTGCATAATTTTGCACAACCCAAGATTTCCACTATCCAAGCCTATCCTAGAAGTTTCATGGTTTTGGTTTTCCACAAGCCAAATGAGTGACATTAAGCTTGTTTTTTGGGGGAACTTAATGTGGCTTAACATGCAAAATTTAACTTAGATGTAACCAATTCCCCCCAAACTTACCACAATACATTAGTCTATCTATTCAAACATATTCTGAAAATTTCAGGACATTTGATAAAACATACCAAAAGTTATTCACATTTAACAAACATTTTACAATCCTAAAACATTTAATGTGAGCAGCTTAATGTAAAAAGAGCTTAATGTACCAAAATTCCCCTAAACTTCAATCAATTGCCTTGAAACTTGGTACAAACTCAGTTTGTCACTTTCCAAACCAATCCTAGATGTTTCATGGATTTTGGTTTCCCACAAGGCAAATAAGTGACAATAAGCTTGTTTTTTGGGGAGCTTAATGTGGCTTAACATACAAAATTGAACTTAGATGTTAACCAATTTCCCCGAAAAATTTCCCAAAATTCAAACATATTCTGAACATTTCAGAACATTTGGATAAAACATACCAAACGTTATTCACATTTAACTATTTTTTTACAATCCTAAAACATTTAGGCCTGGATTTGGAGTTTGGCGGTAGATGGGCTGTTAACGCTCCGTGGGCTTTTTTCTGGCCGCACCATAAAATTAACTCTGGTATCGAGAGTTCAAAAAAAGGCTGCGTTAGGCTCCAAAAAAGGAGCGTAGAGCATTTTTACCCGCAAATGCAACTCTCAATACCAGAGTTGCTTACAGACGCGGCCAGCCTCAAAAACGTGCTCGTGCACGATTCCCCCATAGGAAACAATGGGGCTGTTTGAGCTGAAAAAAAAACCTAACACCTGCAAAAAAGCAGCGTTCAGCTCCTAACGCAGCCCCATTGTTTTCCTATGGGGAAACACTTCCTACGTCTGCACCTAACACTCTAACATGTACCCCGAGTCTAAACACCCCTAACCTTACACTTATTAACCCCTAATCTGCCGCCCACGCTATCGCTGACCCCTGCATTATATTATTAACCCCTAATCTTCCGCTCCGTAAACCACCGCTACCCTACGTTATCCCTATGTACCCCTAATCTGCTGCCCTAACATCGCCGACCCCTATATTATATTTATTAACCCCTAACCTGCCCCCCACAACGTCGCCAGCTACCTACAATAATTAACCCCTAATCTTCCGACCGCAAAGCGCCGCCACCTACGTTATCTTTATGTACCCCTAATCTGCTGCCCCTAACACCGCCGACCCCTATTATTATATTTATTAACCCCTAACCTGCCCCCCCAAAACGTCGCCGACACCTGCCTACACTTATTAACCCCTAATCTGCCGAGCGGACCTGAGCGCTACTATAATAAAGTTATTAACCCCTAATCCGCCTCACTAACCCTATCATAAATAGTATTAACCCCTAATCTGCCCTCCCTAACATCGCCGACACCTAACTTCAATTATTAACCCCCTAATCTGACGACCGGAGCTCACCGCTATTCTAATAAATGTATTAACCCCTAAAGCTAAGTCTAACCCTAACACTAACACCCCCCTAAGTTAAATATAATTTAAATCTAACGAAATTAATTAACTCTTATTAAATAACTTATTCCTATTTAAAGCTAAATACTTACCTGTAAAATAAATCCTAATATAGCTACAATATAAATTATAATGATATTATAGCTATTTTAGGATTAATATTTATTTTACAGGCAACTTGGTAATTATTTTAACTAGGTACAATAGCTATTAAATAGTTAAGAACTATTTAATAGTTACCTAGTTAAAATAATAACAAAATTACCTGTAAAATAAATCCTAACCTAAGTTATAATTAAACCTAACACTACCCTATCAATAAATTAATTAAATAAACTACCTACAATTACCTACAATTAACCTAACACTACACTATCAATAAATAAATTAAATACAATTCCTACAAATAACTACAATTACATAAACTAACTAAAGTACAAAAAATAAAAAAGAACTAAGTTACAAAAAATAAAAAAATATTTACAAACATAAGAAAAATATTACAACAATTTTAAACTAATTACACCTACTCTAAGCCCCCTAATAAAATAACAAAGACCCCCAAAATAAAAAAATGCCCTACCCTATTCTAAATTAATACATTTAAAAGCTCTTTTACCTTACCAGCCCTGAACAGGGCCCTTTGCGGGGCATGCCCCAAGAAAATCAGCTCTTTTGCCTGTAAAAAAAACATACAATACCCCCCCCCAACATTACAACCCACCACCCACATACCCCTAATCTAACCCAAACCCCCCTTAAATAAACCTAACACTAAGCCCCTGAAGATCTTCCTACCTTGTCTTCACCATACCAGGTTCACCGATCGGTCCAGAAGAGCTCCTCCGATGTCCTGATCCAAGCCCAAGCGGGGGGCTGAAGAGGTCCATGATCCAGCTGAAGTCTTCATCCAAGCGGGGCAGAAGAGTTCTTCCATCCGATTGAAGTCTTCATCCAAGCGGCATCCATCCGGAGCGAAGCGGCAGCATCCTGAAAGACCTCCCACCGCGGAACATCCATCCTGGCCGACGACTGAACGACGAATGACGGTTCCTTTAAATGACGTCATCCAAGATGGCGTCCCTCGAATTCCCGATTGGCTGATAGGATTTCTATCAGCCAATCGGAATTAAGGTAGGAATATTCTGGTTGGCTGATGGAATCAGCCAATCAGAATCAAGTTCAATCCGATTGGCTGATCCAATCAGCCAATCAGATTGAGCTCGCATTCTATTGGCTGATCGGAACATCAATCATGATTGAGCAAGCACGACAGGTGAACAGCTGAGAACAGAGCCAGCGGCATTCGGATTCTAAGAGAAACGCTGAAGGGTACATGGCGGTAAGCTAGTGAAGTAGCCAACTGCATTAATAAAGACTCTCAAATGGTCTAAACTGCAAAACAGGTACTGTGGAAATTGTCTTTTGTCTTGGCTTGAAAGTCTTGCGGCTGACAGCCGGGTCTGTCCCGCCAGGGTACATTGTGCGTTTTTCTTTTGAGAGACCGGATGTAAATCACTCACAAGTTTTTATCACAGTATGAAGTAACAAGTATGAACTTTGCAACTAAGCTGTCACATCGTATTGGTGTAAAGGAATTGAGTTCAGAACCAGAGCATGTCTATACACTTAAGAGCCTGGAAATTGAATATCCACTTTGGTTGTAACTGCTGCAACTTTGAGGCCCCGTAACAACATACGGACTATGATGACACAATAGAATAATCTTTTTTCCCTCAGTTCTTATGCAGATTCAAGTTGATACATTGTATATGGTAAATGTGAGATTGATACAGGATTATTAATATAGTGAGGTGGCCAGCCTGTTCAAATATATTTTACTGTGTGTATATTCCGCTTTAAAGGAATAGGGTGGAGGGTAGACATTTTGATTTTTGGTTGTTTAGAGCTATATAGTAATAAAAACTCTGACTAACTAAGTGCGGCCTGTGTCCCTCTTTGATTGACCGCTCATATCGCTCAATCCTTCTTTTATTTATGGTATTGCAAATTATTTGGGACAGCCAGCACGGTCTAGAGAGTGTTGGAATTTGAGAAATAAATTGTGCACCACCACATATCTTTATTTAATATAGTATATATATATATATATATATATATATATATAAAACCAAACTTCAGCTCTGCTCACCCTGTGTCAGCTGTCTGGGTGCAAAGAAAGACCTGTGAGTGCAATCCTTATTTTGTGCGTATGTATGTATATATATATATATATATATATATATACACACACACATATATAGATATATGTACAAATTCTAGCTTTAATAATCATTTATAAAACAAATAAGATAAAACCATATCATGAATTCTAGAAATACAAATACACATTAATTTATGTGAAAGTATAATTTCAAAAAATATAAAAATAACTTTCTATGAGATATTGTTTGTTGAGGTATAAATAAAGCTATTTCTTGGACATTAAAAGATGAAAAATAAAAGATTAGCTTTAGAGGAATATGCTTGTTCATTAACAGTAATGAAATGGTATAAATATAGTTGGGAAAAACCTGCATAACCGTGACATCAATGACTGTTAGTTAACAACAGTCCGATGCTCATCACACCGTACTTGACGTACGTGTTTTTGATGTCTTTTAAGGGCATTGTATGTGGATCCGCGGGAGCAATGTCTGGCGAGCATATTGATGCCTGTGAATGTACTGAGATTGACGCTTTGATAAATAAGCCCCCATATGGCAATTGATTGATGTTTAGCAAATTTTGGTACATTAACCTCTTTTTTACGTTAAGCCATTCACATGAAGGGGCCTATTTATTATGTGTCTGTCCGTCATGATCCGATCAGCGGATCAAGTCCGACAGACATCGCTGAATGTGGAGAGCAATACGCTCTCCGCATTCAACATTGCACCAGCAGCTCTTGTGAACTGCTGGTGCAACGCTGCCCCCCTGCAGATTCACGGCCAATTGGCTGCTAGCAGGGGTTGTCAATCAACCCAATCGTATTCATTCGGGTTGAATTGCGGCGATCTCTGACCGCTTCCTCAGAGCAGGCGGACAGGTTATGGAGCAGCGGTCTTTAGACCACTGCTTCATAACTGGTGTTTCTGGCAAGCCTAAGGGCTCGCCAGAAACACAGGCCCTCAAGCTCCATACGAAATGTTTTAGGATTATAAACAAATAGTTAAATGTGAATAACTTTTGTTATGTTTTATCAAATGTCCTTAAATTTTCAGAATATGTTTGAACAGATAGATTAATGTTTTGTGAGAAGTTTGGGGGAAATTGGTTAACATCTAAGTTCAATTTTGTACGTTAAGCCACATTAAGCTCCCAAAAAAACAAGCTTAATGTCACTTATTTGCCTTGTGGGAAACCAAAAATCCGTGAAACTTCTAGGATAGGTTTGGAAAGTGAAAAACTGAGTTTGTGCCAAGTTTCAAGGCAATTGATTAAAGTTTAGGTGAATTTTGTACATTAAGCTCTTTTTACATTAAGCTGCTCACATTATGGCCCATAGTTGTCAAGGTCTGGCGGACCTGATCCGACACTGCTGGTGCAACGCCGCCCCCTTGGCCGCCAGCAGTGGGGTGTCAATCAACCCGATTGGACTCGATCGGGTTGATTTCCGGCGATGTGTGTCCGCCTGCTCAGAGCAGAGTCTTTGTGACCGCTGCTTCATAACTGCTGTTTCTGGCGAGTCTGATGACTCGCCAGAAACACGGGGCATCAAGCTCGATTCTGAGCTTGATACATATGCCCCTAAATGTTTTAGGATTGTAAAAAAAATAATTAAATGTGAATAACTTTTGGTATATTTTATCAAATGTCCTATTTTTTTTTAAATATGTTTGAATAGATAGATTAATGTATTGTGAGAAGTTTGGGGAATTTGGTTAACTTGTAAGTTCAATTTTGTACGTTAAGCCACATTAAGCTCTCCAAAAAACAAGTTTAATGTCACTCATTTGCCTTGTGGGAAACCAAAATCCATGAAACTTCTAGGATAGGTTTGGAAAGTGAAAAACTGAGTTTGTGCCAAGTTTCCAGGCAATTGATTGAAGTTTAGGTGAATTTTGATACATTAAGCTCTTTTTACATTAAGCTGCTCACATTAAGGGGCCTATTTATCAAAGGTATTTATCAAAGGTCTTGCAGACCTGATCCGACAGTGCGTATCAGGTCTGCAAGACCTCGCTGAATGCAGAGAGCAATACGCTCTCCGCATTTAACATTGCACCAGCAGCTCACAATAGCTGCTGGTGCAACGCCGCCCCCCTGCTGACTCGCGGCCAATCGGCCACCAGCAGGGAGGTGTCAATCAACCCGATCGTACTCAATCGGGTTGATTTCCGGTGATTCCTGTCCGCCTCATCAGAGCAGGCAGACAGGGTTATGGAGCAGCGGTCCCACAAGCTCTATACGGAGCTTGATAAATGGGCCCCTATATGTTTTAGGATTGTAAATAAATTGTTAAATGTGAATAACTTTTGGTATGTTTTATCAAATTTCCTGAAATTTTCAGAATATATTTGAATAGATAGATTAATGTATTGTGGTAAGTTTGGGGGAAATTGGTTAACATCTAAGTTCAATTTTGTACGTTAAGCCACATTAAGCTCCCCAAAAAAAACAAGCTTAATGTCACTCATTTGCCTTGTGGGAAACCAAAATCCATGAAACTTCTAGGATAGGCTTGGATAGTGGAAATCTTGGGTTGTGCAAAATTATACAGCAATTGATTAACATTGGGCCACTTTTTTACTCATTAAGATACATTAAGCCTTTTTAACATTAAATGTTTTAGGATGTCCCGCAAATGCAATTGCATTTACCACTCCAACTTTTTCAGGTCTCTTAAAGAGTTTGTCCAGATGAAACAGTTGCACTAAACTTTAATGAACCACTAAACCATCACCCCCTCACATCGCAAACTACCTCTTTACACTATTAACCCCTAAACCTCTACACCTCCCACCTTAAAGTAAGCTTCTACACTGTTAAACCCTAAACCATCAGCCGCCACATTACAAAGTCTGCACTCCACTATTAACGCCTAAACTGCCACCCCTCACATTGCAAACTACCTTTTTACACTATTAACTCCTAAACTGCCACAACCCCCACTGCAAAGTGAGCTTCTACACTGTTAACCCCTAAACCAGCAGCCCCCACATCACAAACTAACTATGTACACTATTAACTGCCTAAGCCACCATACCCCACATAGCAAACTAAACCTCTACACTATTAACCCCTAACCGCCAGCCCCCTTACGCAAAAGAACCCAGTAACATCTAAACTCCCTAATCTAACATCCCCTAAGTTAACCAAAATTAGACTAACTTTTACAAAAAAACCTAGCTACCTTTAAAAAAATAAAAACTTACCAGTGAAAGTAAAAAACAAAATCTAATCTTACCTTTTAAAATAAAAAAAACTACTATTAAAATAAAAAACTACCATTACTATTTTAAAAAAAAATACATTACTTAAAAAAAACCTAGCCTTCCAAAACCCACGAAAAACAAACAAACATTACAAACAATAAAAAAAAACTAACATTTAAAAAAATAACAAAGAAATAAACAAAAATAAAAAATAGTTATGCCTATTTTAATACCCCAAAATAAAAAGAAACTATTCTAAAACTAAACTAGAAAAAGGCATTGCACTAAAGAGATCAAGCTCTTTTTCTTTAAAAAAAATAAAAATAAATTACTCCTAACATTAACCCCCCTCAAAAAATAAATAAAAAAAATATCTTAATAAAACTTAATAAAAAGGGCATTTGGCTGTGTATTACCCCCCCCCCCCCCCAATAAATAAATAAATATATCTTTAAAAAAAACTATTCTAAAAAGTTCTATGAAGAGGGCATTTGGCTGGGCATTAACCCCCAAAAAATAATAATAATATATGTTTAGTTATTTTGCTGCCCAGATAAAAAAAACAACCTAATCTTAAAAAAACACCCCAAAACAACAACAAAAAACACTTAATACTATAGCCAAAAATGGTACTCACAAAAGATTATGATGACAGCGCTACATCTTCATCCCGGCGTTGATCCATCTTCTTATCGTCATCCCGGCGGTGGCAATAGAAGTGGTGTGGTGGTAGTGGTTGTATTCTTCTTCAGAGCTTGAAAACGGAGGTCCTCTTCATGCAGTCACCAGCCGCAAACTGATTTTGGAATGCGAGGTACCTCTTTTATATAGAGGTACCCTTGCATTCCTATTGGCATTCCTTCATGTGAGCTAACCCAACACCGTGTTAGACCTAAAGCGCAAATGTTCTTTGCATACACCTAGATTACAAGTTTTGCGTTCGTGTTTTAACGCTGAAAAAATGTCAGCAGTAAAACAGCAACTCAGCCATAACGAGTCTTGTCGGTACAGCCTTTTAGCCTGCAACGCAACGCAAGTCCCGCACTCGAAAAAATAATGTTTTTTCATGAGATTCCCATAGCGCTGCCATTACGAGTTTTGCGGTGAGGCTAAAAAGCTTGCGTTGCACCCTATAACAAAAAGTTCCGTACCGCCATCTGAGAGCAGTAGTTATGAGTTTTACGCAGCAAAACTGTTAAATAAAACTCATAACTAAACTGTTACAAAGTACACTAACACCCATAAACCTATTAACCCCTAATCTGCCGCTCCCGACATCGCCGCCACTAATAAGATTTATTAACCCTTATTCTGCCGTTTCCCAACATTGTCGCTATTATACTAAAGTTATTAACCCCTATTCCCCCTCACCCCAACATTGCCCACACTATAATAAATATATTAACCCCAATTACGCCACTCCCCGACATCGCTGCCCCTAAATAAAGTTATTAACTCCTAAACCTCTGGCCTCCCACATCACTACCACTAAATGAACCTATTAACCCCTAAACCGCCAGCCCCCAACATCGCCAAAATCTAAATTAAACTATTAACCCCTAAATCTAACAACCCCCTAACTTTAAATTAAAGTTCCCTATCTTAAAATAAATAAATACTTACCTGGGAAATTAAAAAAAAAAACAGAATTTATGTTTACCTGATAAATTACTTTCTCCAACGGTGTGTCCGGTCCACGGCGTCATCCTTACTTGTGGGATATTCTCTTCCCCAACAGGAAATGGCAAAGAGCCCAGCAAAGCTGGTCACATGATCCCTCCTAGGCTCCGCCTTCCCCAGTCATTCGACCGACGTAAAGGAGGAATATTTGCATAGGAGAAATCATATGATACCGTGGTGACTGTAGTTAAAGAAAATAAATTATCAGACCTGATTAAAAAAACCAGGGCGGGCCGTGGACCGGACACACCATTGGAGAAAGTAATTTATCAGGTAAACATAAATTCTGTTTTCTCCAACATAGGTGTGTCCGGTCCACGGCGTCATCCTTACTTGTGGGAACCAATACCAAAGCTTTAGGACACGGATGAAGGGAGGGAGCAAATCAGGTCACCTAGATGGAAGGCACCACGGCTTGCAAAACCTTTCTCCCAAAAATAGCCTCAGAAGAAGCAAAAGTATCAAATTTGTAAAATTTAGTAAAAGTGTGCAGTGAAGACCAAGTCGCTGCCTTACATATCTGATCAACAGAAGCCTCGTTCTTGAAGGCCCATGTGGAAGCCACGGCCCTAGTGGAATGAGCTGTGATTCTTTCAGGAGGCTGCCGTCCGGCAGTCTCGTAAGCCAATCTGATGATGCTTTTAAGCCAAAAAGAGAGAGAGGTAGAAGTTGCTTTTTGACCTCTCCTTTTACCAGAATAAACAACAAACAAGGAAGATGTTTGTCTAAAATCCTTTGTAGCATCTAAATAGAATTTTAGAGCACGAACTACATCCAAATTGTGCAACAAACGTTCCTTCTTTGAAACTGGATTCGGACACAAAGAAGGCACGACTATCTCCTGGTTAATGTTTTTGTTAGAAACAACTTTCGGAAGAAAACCAGGTTTAGTACGCAAAACCACCTTATCTGCATGGAACACCAGATAAGGAGGAGAACACTGCAGAGCAGATAACTCTGAAACTCTTCTAGCAGAAGAAATTGCAACCAAAAACAAAACTTTCCAAGATAATAACTTAATATCAACGGAATGTAAGGGTTCAAACGGAACCCCCTGAAGAACTGAAAGAACTAAATTGAGACTCCAAGGAGGAGTCAAAGGTTTGTAAACAGGCTTGATTCTAACCAGAGCCTGAACAAAAGCTTGAACATCTGGCACAGCCGCCAGCTTTTTGTGAAGTAAAACAGATAAAGCAGAAATCTGTCCCTTCAAAGAACTTGCAGATAATCCTTTCTCCAAACCCTCTTGTAGAAAGGATAGAATCTTAGGAATTTTTATCTTGTTCCATGGGAATCCTTTAGATTCACACCAACAGATATATTTTTTCCATATTTTATGGTAAATTTTTCTAGTTACAGGCTTTCTGGCCTGAACAAGAGTATCAATGACAGAATCTGAGAACCCTCGCTTTGATAAAATCAAGCGTTCAATCTCCAAGCAGTCAGTTGGAGTGAGACCAGATTCGGATGTTCGAACGGACCTTGAACAAGAAGGTCCCGTCTCAAAGGTAGCTTCCATGGTGGAGCCGATGATATATTCACCAGGTCTGCATACCAAGTCCTGCGTGGCCACGCAGGAGCTATCAAGATCACCGATGCCCTCTCCTGATAGATCCTGGCTACCAGCCTGGGGATGAGAGGAAACGGTGGGAATACATACGCTAGTTTGAAGGTCCAAGGTGCTACTAGTGCATCTACTAGAGTCGCCTTGGGATCCCTGGATCTGGACCCGTAGCAAGGAACCTTGAAGTTCTGACGAGAGGCCATCAGATCCATGTCTGGACTGCCCCACAACTGAGTAATTTGGGCAAAGATTTCCGGATGGAGTTCCCACTCCCCCGGATGAAATGACTGACGACACAGAAAATCCGCTTCCCAATTTTCCACTCCTGGAATGTGGATTGCAGACAAGTGGCAGGAGTGAGACTCCGCCCAATGAATGATTTTGGTCACTTCTTCCATCGCCAGGGAACTCCTTGTTCCCCCCTGATGGTTGATGTACGCAACAGTCGTCATGTTGTCCGATTGAAACCGTATGAATTTGGCCTTTGCTAGCTGAGGCCAAGCCTTGAGAGCATTGAATATCGCTCTTAGTTCCAGAATATTTATCGGGAGAAGAGATTCTTCCCGAGACCAAAGACCCTGAGCTTTCAGGAGTCCCCAGACCGCGCCCCAGCCCACCAGACTGGCGTCGGTCGTGACAATGACCCACTCTGGACTGCGGAAGCTCATCCCCTGTGACAGGTTGTCCAGGGACAGCCACCAACGGAGTGAATCTCTGGTCCTCTGATCTACTTGTATCGTCGGAGACAAGTCTGTATAATCCCCATTCCACTGACTGAGCATGCACAGTTGTAATGGTCTCAGATGAATTCGCGCAAAAGGAACTATGTCCATTGCCGCGACCATCAAACCTATTACTTCCATGCACTGCGCTATGGAAGGAAGAGGAACAGAATGAAGTACTTGACAAGAGTTTAGAAGTTTTGATTTTCTGGCCTCTGTCAGAAAAATCCTCATTTCTAAGGAGTCTATTATTGTTCCCAAGAAGGGAACTCTTGTTGACGGAGATAGAGAACTTTTTTCTACATTCACTTTCCACCCGTGAGATCTGAGAAAGGCCAGGACGATATCCGTGTGAGCCTTTGCTTGTGGAAGGGACGACGCTTGAATCAGAATGTCGTCCAAGTAAGGTACTACTGCAATGCCCCTTGGTCTTAGCACCGCTAGAAGGGACCCCAGTACCTTTGTGAAAATTCTTGGAGCAGTGGCTAATCCGAACGGAAGTGCCACAAACTGGTAATGCTTGTCCAGAAAGGCGAACCTTAGGAACCGATGATGTTCCTTGTGGATAGGAATATGTAGATACGCATCCTTTAAATCCACCGTGGTCATGAATTGACCTTCCTGGATGGATCGAATGGTTTCCATTTTGAACGATGGAACCTTGAGAAACTTGTTTAGGATCTTGAGATCTAAGATTGGTCTGAATGTTCCCTCTTTTTTGGGAACTATGAACAGATTGGAGTAGAACCCCATCCCTTGTTCTCCTAATGGAACAGGATGAATCACTCCCATTTTTAACAGGTCTTCTACACAATGTAAGAATGCCTGTTTTTTTATGTGGTCTGAAGACAATTGAGACCTGTGGAACCTCCCCCTTGGGGGAAGCCCCTTGAATTCCAGAAGATAACCTTGGGAGACTATTTCCAGCGCCCAAGGATCCAGAACATCTCTTGCCCAAGCCTGAGCGAAGAGAGAGAGTCTGCCCCCCACCAGATCCGGTCCCGGATCGGGGGCCAACATCTCATGCTGTCTTGGTAGCAGTGGCAGGTTTCTTGGCCTGCTTACCTTTGTTCCAGCCTTGCATTGGCCTCCAGGCTGGCTTGGCTTGAGAAGTATTACCCTCTTGCTTAGAGGATGTAGCACTTGGGGCTGGTCCGTTTCTGCGAAAGGGACGAAAATTTGGTTTATTTTTAGCCTTGAAAGACCTATCCTGAGGAAGGGCGTGGCCCTTACCCCCAGTGATATCAGAAATAATCTCTTTCAAGTCAGGGCCAAACAGCGTTTTCCCCTTGAAAGGAATGTTAAGCAATTTATTCTTGGAAGACGCATCCGCTGACCAAGATTTTAGCCAAAGCGCTCTGCGCGCCACAATAGCAAACCCAGAATTTTTCGCCGCTAATCTAGCCAATTGCAAAGTGGCGTCTAAGGTGAAAGAGTTAGCCAATTTGAGAGCATGGATTCTGTCCAAAATCTCCTCATAAGAAGAATCTTTATTGAGCGCCTTTTCTAGTTCATCGAACCAGAAACACGCTGCTGTAGTGACAGGAACAATGCATGAAATTGGTTGTAGAAGGTAACCTTGCTGAACAAACATCTTTTTAAGCAAACCCTCTAATTTTTTATCCATAGGATCTTTGAAAGCACAACTATCTTCTATGGGTATAGTGGTGCGTTTGTTTAGAGTAGAAACCGCCCCCCTCGACCTTGGGGACTGTCTGCCATAAGTCCTTTCTGGGGTCGACCATAGGAAACAATTTCTTGAATATAGGGGGAGGGACGAAAGGTATGCCGGGCCTTTCCCATTCTTTGTTTACAATATCCGCCACCCGCTTGGGTATAGGAAAAGCTTCGGGGGGCCCCGGGACCTCTAGGAACTTGTCCATCTTACATAATTTCTCTGGAATGACCAAATTCTCACAATCATCCAGAGTAGATAACACCTCCTTAAGCAGAGCGCGGAGATGTTCCAATTTAAATTTGAATGTAATCACATCAGGTTCAGCTTGTTGAGAAATTTTCCCTGAATCTGAAATTTCTCCCTCAGACAAAACCTCCCTGGCCCCCTCAGACTGGTGTAGGGGCACTTCAGAACCAATATCATCAGCGTCCTCATGCTCTTCCGTATTTTCTAAAACAGAGCAGTCGCGCTTTCGCTGATAAGTGGGCATTTTGGCTAAAATGTTTTTGATAGAATTATCCATTACAGCCGTTAATTGTTGCATAGTAAGGAGTATTGGCGCACTAGATGTACTAGGGGCCTCCTGTGTGGGCAAGACTGGCGTAGACGAAGGAGGGGATGATGCAGTACCATGCTTACTCCCCTCACTTGAGGAATCATCTTGGGCATCATTTTCTCTAAATTTTGTGTCACATAAATCACATCTATTTAAATGAGAAGGAACCTTGGCTTCCCCACATACAGAACACAGTCTATCTGGTAGTTCAGACATGTTAAACAGGCATAAACTTGATAACAAAGTACAAAAAACGTTTTAAAATAAAACCGTTACTGTCACTTTAAATTTTAAACTGAACACACTTTATTACTGCAAATGTGAAAAAGTATGAAGGAATTGTTCAAAATTCACCAAAATTTCACCACAGTGTCTTAAAGCCTTAAAAGTATTGCACACCAAATTTGAAAGCTTTAACTCTTAAAATAACGGAACCGGAGCCGTTTTTATATTTAACCCCTATACAGTCCCTGGTATCTGCTTTGCTGAGACCCAACCAAGCCCAAAGGGGAATACGATACCAAATGACGCCTTCAGAAAGCCTTTTCTATGTATCAGAGCTCCTCACACATGCATCTGCATGTCATGCTTCCCAAAAACAAGTGCGCAATAGAGGCGCGAAAATGAGGCTCTGCCTATGATTAGGGAAAGCCCCTAGAGAATAAGGTGTCCAATACAGTGCCTGCCGGTTATTTTACATAATTCCCAAGAATAAAATAATTCCTCAAAGCTATAAAGTATTAAAAATGCTTATATATCAATCGTTTTAGCCCAGAAAATGTCTACCAGTCTTAAAAGCCCTTGTGAAGCCCTTTATTCTTATGTAATAAAAATGGCTTACCGGATCCCATAGGGAAAATGACAGCTTCCAGCATTACATCGTCTTGTTAGAAATGTGTCATACCTCAAGCAGCAAAAGTCTGCTCACTGTTTCCCCCAACTGAAGTTAATTCCTCTCAACAGTCCTGTGTGGAAACAGCCATCGATTTTAGTAACGGTTGCTAAAATCATTTTCCTCTTACAAACAGAAATCTTCATCACTTTTCTGTTTCAGAGTAAATAGTACATACCAGCACTATTTTAAAATAACAAACTCTTGATTGAAGAATAAAAACTACAGTTAAACACTAAAAAACTCTAAGCCATCTCCGTGGAGATGTTGCCTGTACAACGGCAAAGAGAATGACTGGGGAAGGCGGAGCCTAGGAGGGATCATGTGACCAGCTTTGCTGGGCTCTTTGCCATTTCCTGTTGGGGAAGAGAATATCCCACAAGTAAGGATGACGCAGTGGACCGGACACACCTATGTTGGAGAAACTAAGTTTAAACTATAAATTAAACTCACATTACTATTATACTAAAATTAAAATAACAACAAATTAAATTAATTAAATTACACATTAAAAAAAAACCTAACCCTACTAAAAAAAATTAAATCTACAGTTAAAAAAAAAAAAATACTAAATTACAAAAAATAAAAAAATACTAAATTACAAAAAATAAACAAAATTATCCAAAATAGCAACAATTACACCTAATCTAATAGCCCTATCAAAATAAAAAGCCCTCCCAAATAAAAAACCCTAGCCTACAATAAACAACCAATAGCCCTTAAAGAGCCTTTTGTAGGGCATTGCCCTAAAGAAATCAGCTCTTTTCCCTGTAAAAAAATACAAAGACCCCCCCAACATTTAAACCCACCACCCAACCAACCCCCCCAAAATAAAAAACCTAACTCTAAAAAAAACCAAAGCTACCCATTGCTCTGAAAAGTGCATTTGTATGGGCATTGCCCTTAAAAGGGCATTCAGTTCTTTTTCTTGCCCTTAAAAGGGCATTCAGCTCTCTTTCAAATAGCCCAAACCCTAATCTAAAAAAAAACCCACCCAAAAAACCCTTAAAAAACCTAACACTAACCCCTCTTTAGGTACTCACAGTTACTGAAGTCCAGCTTGAACGATCTTCATCCCAGCAGCTTCATCTTCATCCAGGCGGCTCCAACTTCATCCATCGCGGGACCGGCCTCTTCTTCATCCTTGCGGATGCGGAGCGGTCGATGCGCGGAGGCGGAGGTCCAAGGCTGAGGTCCAAGGAGGAGGTCCATCGATCTGATGTGGAGGTCCTCTTCATGCGATCGTCAGCGGCATACTGAGAATTCAAATGCAAAGTACCCCTTTTATACAAGGGGTACCATTGCATTCCTAATGGCTTAAAATATTATAAATCAGCCAATAGGAATTAGGGCTGCTAAAATCCCATTGGCTGTTCAAATCAGTCAATAGGATTTAAGCAGCTCTCATTCCTATTGGCTAATTCCAATTATGTAGGTGTCGGCGATGTCGGGGCAGCAGATTAGGGGTGTTTAGATGTGTGGTTTATGTTAGGGTGTTAGGTTTAAACATAACTTTCTTTTCCCATAGACATCAATGGGGCTGTGTTACGGAGCTTTTCATTCTGCGATCGCAGGTGTTAGGTTTTTTTCTAACACTCTCTCCCCATTGATGTCTGTGAAAGTGTGCACGAGCACGTCAAAGCAGCGATTGTATTTTGTGCGGTATGGAACTCAACACAACGATATCGCACGCACAAGGTGGCTTTTCAAAAACATGTAATGGCAGTGCTATGAAGGGTGAAATAACACAACTTTTGTTGCGTTCGTTTCGCACCCTCTATAGCGCAAAACTTGTAATCTAGGTGATAGAAAATAATCTACTTATAACTTAAGAACGGAAACCTCTGCTTCACAGGGTATCCAAAAACACAACGGCTCACAGTCTCGCTTGCTATGTAAATATGCCCCAGGAAACAGTTCATATGAAGAGTTGCAAATGTGCAAATTCAAATACAGTGGGAGGTTAAATAGCAGATAGAGCACACACCTAAGGATATGTTTTTTTTTGTGGAATTGCGGTATCTCACCACTTGTTTGCACTTTAAAGTGCCTATTTACACAAAGCCACTCCGGAACCTCCCTGAAGCTTGCAGTGAACAACACTTGTATCATCCGCTCCAATGTCCGTTAAGGCCTCTGCTCGTCTCTGCTCCACAATGCGCGGTATTAACCTCAACCTTTCTTTACAATTCCTCGATTCTGTGCGTAAAGCTGTGAACGTCCTGGGCTCAGGGAAGTGATGTCAGACGGGTGCAATCCAAAGGAGTCCCCGAACTCCGGATTCAAGATGCAGAAAAAAGACGGATATCAGCTCCCGTGATGAAATAAAAATAATCTTCCTTTATTCAATATTCATTAAAAACATGTTAGAAGCACCAGCAAGGTAAGAGCAACAGCATGATCTTATGCGTTTCGGCCGTTGGCCGTATTCATAGATCTGACCCTCATAGACTGAGGTATGCTTTTAAAGGGGAAAAAAACAATTAATGTTTATATTAAACAAAAAAAAGCTTTTATATAATACAAAAGATACTTAGCTAGTATATACAAATCAATTCGGGTTCCTTATATATCGCTCTCCAACTGAATGTATCCACTTTCTGATTATGATCATAAATAAAATGTTCTGAGAGTGCAGAACAACATTGTGTGTTTTTAATGTAGCCTAAGTGTTCCCTTAGGTGTAATTATACCATTTGTTCAGTAAGTTTACCATACTGTTGTTAAGAATATATTTATTTGCATTTATAAATTTCTGAGAAAATAATCTAATTGTTATTACTAAATATTTTTGACTATAAACATGTAATAATCTTAATGTAATATATTTAGCTAAATAGCAGCCACTTCTAACCAAATATATGTGCACATATACATGTAGTGACCAACAATGTTTAACATTTAACAGGGGTTGATTGCACTGCCTCTCATTAGAAAATTAATATTAAAAATAAAAAAATATTCATGGTGAGAGCCTAACACATATAAATATTAACAGTACTGAATTAAACATACACACTGCCACCCTCATTAAAGCATTTAATGAAAAATTTTTGCAATGACCAGACCTCTAAACTAGTAATAGATGGCCTTAGGATAATTATAATGAACTTTTACTTAAAATACATACATTTAAAAAATGTTAGAAGCCACCCTATTTATATTTAGTTCATCAAAGCTGCTATATTCTTTCAAACATAAAAGCTTGAAGAAAAGTATGTGCAATCAGAACAAATAAAAATGCCACTATAAGTATAACATTCAAACACTGGGTCAAGCAGCACTTGTGTAATGATTATCTCTTAGAATAATTGATTTTACAATGTTACCATGACATTCAAACCTTGAAAGCAGATGATGTATAAATATATTTAGACAACTGGACAAAACATTTTTTTTTTCAAGCTGATAAAGCTTATATTATTTTTTAAGGCAACTCAATTCAAATTATCAGCGTTGTTCTCTTGCAAATTCCACCGAAATAATTTTTTGTGGGATACTCTATCTTAAACACATTTAGAATGCAAAAAGCACAGACAATAACCTATTTATCTTATACTTTGTAAAGGCATTTAAGCCTTCCGTGCTGAAGGTCAGATTTAAACTGTTACCCCAGGCAATATGAAAACACTTTTCAGATAGTTAGGCCATTTACAATAATTGAGGGCTTTTCGGCTCTTTTTCTGGTCGACAAGGCCACCTTTCAATTCAATGAAATCACAACATTCATTTTCAGCTCTTTCCCGCACCTGAAATCTATTTTTATTATGGGGCTGAAAAGTTCTAACCAATCACAATCCATTTTGAGAGACTTTTCAACAGCATTTGAGACCAGTTTTGACTTTTCATATTCAACACCTCAATACACTTGATTAAGCCTCAGAATGGAATTTAAGACATCTTTACAACTATTTTGAGACTAATTGAAAACAGTCTAATATCTTGCACATGTGCAAAACACTCTGAAATGGCCACAAAAGTCCATTTGCCTACATGGTATTGATTCAATAAAGCGCTATTTTATCATCACTTTTGTAAAGGCCTTTTGCAGCAGACAGGGCACACATTTACATGTGTATAGGTTCATGTATGTATATGCGTTGAGTACATGATATCCTGTACAGCTAAGGGGATCTGCAGAAAAAGTCTCATCAGGAGTCAGGACACCAACATCTACAAGTGGCATGGAGCAATCTCAGATAGGGCATGCAATTTTAAATAGCTTTTCAATCTACTTTTATTAACAAATCTGCTTTGTTTTTTTGGTATCCTTTGTTGAAATCTAAACCTAGGTAGGCACAAACTGATTTCTACGCTGTTGAAGACCACCTCTTATTTCAGTAAATTTTGACAGTTTTTTCACAGCTAGACAGCACTAGATCATGTGTACCATATAGATAACATTGTGCTCACTCCCGTGAAGTTATTGACGGACTAAAATGCAAGTCTTTCAAAAGAACTGAGATAAGGGGGCAGTCTGCAGAGGCTTAGATACAAGGTAATCACAGATGTAAAAAGTGTATTAATGTAACAGTGTTGGTTATGCAAACCTGGGGAATGGGTAATAAAGGGATAATCTATCTTTTTAAACAATACAAATGTTCAAGTAGACTGTCCCTTTTATGTTTGATTTTAAGTTACACTCTCACTATCATGATTGTCACTAACAGTACTGGTATGTTCATAGCCAAGCTTTCAAACATGATCACACAATCATGTGTTACAAAGGAACCTATTGCTTTCCTTTTCCATCCTTGCCATTGCTAAACCATGAATGTCATTTATATGTTGGCATGATGGGCATCTTGGGCACAATTGCTCAATTGCTATATTGTCACTTTTAATCTTTGTGAAGTATTATTTTTAAAGGGACAGTCTACTCCAGAATTTGTATTGTTTAAAATGATAGACAATCCCTTTATCAATCATACCCCAGTTTTGCACAGTGAACACTATTTTATTAATATACTTTTTACCTCTGTTATTACCTTGTATCTAAGTCTCTGCAGACTGCCCCCTTATTTCAGTTCTTTTGACAGACATGCATTTTAGCTATTCAGTGTTGACTCCTAGGTAAATCCACAGGAGTGAGCACAATGTTATCTGTATGGCACACATGAACTAGCGCTGTCTAGCTGTAAACAAGCTTAAAAATGCACTGTGATAAGAGGCCTTCAACGGCTTATAAATTAGCATATGAGCCTAACTAGGTTTAGCTGTCAACAAAGAATACCAAGAGAGCAAAGCAAATATGATTATAAAAGTACATTGAAACGTTGCTTTATATTGCATGCCCTATTATGAACGTTTCATTTTGACTAGACTTTCCCTTTAACAATATTTATTTCTATTTTTTGTACATTCCCCATTTCCAGTTTGGTGTGATCTTAAACCAAGAAGATGACTATGTATTTTTATTAGAAAAAGGTATATATATTCTTATACTGGATTTTATCTATACAGTATAGATAGAATGTTGTGAGGGGTTGGGTTCGCACTTTACAGTTTAAGTACTTATAAAATTCAGTATAAGAAGATAACATATCATTTTAATAGAAACCCATAGGGGCCGATTTATCATCGGTCTGTCCGGCATGATCCGCTCAGCGGATCATGTCCGACAGACATCGATGAATGCCGACAGCAAACGCTGTCGGCGTTTAACATTGCACAAGCAGTTCTTGTGAACTGCTTGTGCAATGCCGCCCCCTGCAGATTCGTGGCCAATCGGCCGCTAGCAGGGGGTGTCAATCAGCCCAATTGTATAGGATTGGGTGGATTGATGTCTGCAGCCTCAGAGCAGGTGGACCAGTTATGGAGCAGCGGTCTTAAGCTTCATACCTGCTGTTTCCGGCAAACCTGAAGGCTCGCGCGGAAACAGGGGCATCAAGCTCCATTCGGCGCTTGATCATTCGGCCCCATAGTCTCCATCTTGATTTAAGATCACCCCAAACTGTGCATTTAAAACAACAACAATGAATATTGTAAAAAGCAATCTTTGTTAAAGATTAAAATTGACAATATAGTGATTGAGCAGTTGTGCACAGGTTGCCCATCATGCAAACATACAAATGGTTTACAAGTGGTGAAGATGAAAATGTATTGCAACAGGTTAACCTCACATGTAAATGAGTATTTCCCTTAAGTAGTGATAAAATGGGTTAATTCAACAGCCCTTTACTGTAACATTAAGAGGTGTGAATGGACTATTGTATGTGTCATTTTTAAGTGTCCTAGTTATCAAAAACATACTTAACACACAAAAACAAACAAACAAATTTATTTTGCATTGTTATCACTCAAGAAACTCGATGACCAATTTGGACAAAAAGCAATAATCCATGTCAGGGGTAAATCACTTAAATTGTTATTGACTGCCGTCATTTTCACATTTCAGATTCAACACATAGGACAGTTTTAAAGTTTATTCTTAGCTCTTTGAGAAAAAAAGTCTTTCCTGATGAAACCGCACATTTTTGTATTCACACGCTACATACAATTCTAGCGGCTAGATTACGAGTGGTGCGTTAGGGTAAAAAAAGCAGCGTTAAGAGGTCCTAACGCTGCTTTTTTACGCCTGTTGGTATTACGAGTCTTGCAGGTTTAGGTGTACCGCACACTTCTTTGGCCTTACCGCAAAACGACTTACGTTAACTTTGTAAAGTCTTTTTTCTATGGGACTTCCATAGCGCTGATATTTTGAGTCTGTCCTGGGAGGCCAAAAAGTGAGCGGTACAAGCTCTCCTGTCAAGAGTCTACACGCTCTCCTGTCAAGAGTCCTAACGCATTTAAAAGTCAGTAGTTAAGAGTTTTATGGTACAACGCCGTAACATAAAACTCATAACTAAAGTGCTAAAAAGTACACTAACACCCATAAACTACCTATTAATTTAACCCCTAAACCGAGGCCCTCCCACATTGCAAATACTAAAATAAAAATTTTAACCCCTAATCTGCCGCTCCGGACACCGCCGCCACCTACATTATATTTATGAACCCCTAATCTGCTGACCCCAACATCGCCTACACCTACATTTTATTTATTAATCTCTAATCTGCCACCCCCAATGTCGCAGCAACCTACCTACACTTATTAACCCCTAATCTGCCGCCCCCAACATTGCCGCCACTATATTAAAGTTATTAACCTCTAAACCTAAGTCTAACCCTAAACCTAACACCCACTAACTTAAATATAATTTAAATAAATCTAAATAAATATTCTTATTATTAACTAAATTATTCCTATTTAAAACAGCCAATAGAATGCGAGCTCAATCCTATTGGATGATTGCATCAGCCAATAGGATTTTTTCTACCTTAATTCCGATTGGCTGATAGAATTCTATCAGCCAATTGGAATCTAAGGAACGCCATCTTGGATGACGTCACTTAAAGGTACCTTCATTCTGTTTTAGTCATCGCCAGAAGAGGATACTCTGCGTCAGATGTCTTGAAGATGGACCCGCTCCGCGCCGGATGGATGAAGATAGAAGATGCCGTCTGGATGAAGACTTCTGCCCATCTGGAGGACCACTTCGCCCGGCTTGGGCAATGGGGAGCTTAGGTTTTTTTAGATAGTATTTTATTTGGGGGGTTGGTTGTGTGGGTGGTGGGTTTTACTGTTGGGGGGTTGCTTGTATTTTTTTTACAGGTAAAAGAGCTGATTACTTTGGGGCAATGCCCTGCAAAAGGCCCTGTAATTTGTTTATTATTTTCTGTAATTTAGTGTTGTTGTTTTTTTTTTGTACTTTAGCTAATTTAATTTAATTTAGGTAATTGTATTTAATTTAGTTAATTTATTTAATTATAGTGTAGTGTTAGGTGTTAGTTTAACTTAGGTTAAGTTTTATTTTACAGGTAAATTTGTATTTATTTTAGCTAGGTAGTTATTAAATAGTTAATAACTATTTAATAACTATTCTACCTAGTTAAAATAAATACAAACTTGCCTGTAAAATAAAAATAAACCCTAAGCTAGATACAATGTAACTATTAGTTATATTGTAGCTAGCGTAGGGTTTATTTTACAGGTAAGTATTTAGTTTTAAATAGGAATAATTTAGTTAATGATAGGAATATTTATTTAGATTTATTTAAATTATATTTAAGTTAGTGGGTGTTAGCTTTAGGGTTAGACTTAGGTTTAGGGGTTAATAACTTTAATATAGTGGCAGCGACGTTGGGGGTGGCAGATTAGGGGTCAATAAATGTAGGTAGGGAGGTGGTGATGCTAGGGATGGCAGATTAGGGGTTAATAATATTTAACTAATGTTTGCGAGGCGGGAGTGCGGCGGTTTAGGGGTTAATATATTTATTATAGTGGCGGCGACGTTGGGGGCGGCAGATTAGGGGTCAATAAGTGTAGAAAGGTGGCAGTGACATTGGGGGCGACTGATTAGGGGTTAATAAATATAATGTAGGTGGCAGCGATGTTGGGGGCAGCAGATTAGGGGTTCATAAGTATAATGCAGGTGGAGGCAGTGTCTGGAGCGGCAGATTAGGGGTTAATAAGTATAATATATGTGTTGGTGATGTTGGGGGTGGCAGATTAGGTATTAATAAGTGTAAGATTAGGGGTGTTTAGACTTGGAGTTCATGTTAGGGTGTTAGGTCTAAACATAACTTTTATTTCCCCATAGGAATCAATGGGGCTGCGTTAAGGAGTTTTACGCTGCTTTTTTGCAGGTGTTAGACTTTTTTTTAGCTGGCTCTCCCCGTTGATCCCTATGGGGAAATCGTGCACGAGCATGTTACACCAGCTCACTGCTGATTTAAGCAGCACTGGTATTGGAGTGCAGTAATGAGCAAAATTTTGCTCAACTCTCACTTCTTGTATTTTAACGACGGATTTCTGAAAACTCGTAATACCAGCGCTGCAGGTAAGTGAGCGGTGAGAGAAAACTGCTCGTTAGCACTGCATAGCCTCTAACGCAAAACTCGTAATCTAGGTGTAACATTTCTTGGCTGATAATAAAGAAACCAACACAGTGATACGGTTGTGAGAGGAGAAGATTCAGTCTTGTTTTAGATCCCCCAAGGCTAATGAAAGGCTTCATGAATATTACTCCTAGGGGTTCTGCTTCAGGGTTGAAGAATATGGAAACAATGACTGACCCATCCAAGTCTCCTTGCTTTGTATCGTTAATTAAAAAAAAAATCTATATATAATTGGTGTTCCAATTTATTTCAGAGGTGTTTATTGGGGTTGAGATGTAGGCCACTCAAGTTCCTCCACACCAAACTCATCAAACCATTTCTTCATGGGCGCTACTTTATGCACAGGGGAACAGTGAAACAGGAAAGGGCATTTCACAAACTGTTGACACAAAATTGGAAGCACTCAGTTGTCTAAAATGTATTTGTATTCTGTAGCATTAAAGGGACAGTAAAGTCAAAATTACACTTCAGTGGAATGGAAAGAGCAAGCAACTTTCCAATTTACTTCTAAAAGCAATTTGTTCTCTTTGTATCCTTTGTTAAACAGTATTCCTAGTTGATCACAGGAGCCTTCTTATGTCTTTAGCTTTTGGCAGTAGTGTTTGCAACAGTGTTTATAGCAATGTTATACAATGTTGCAAACCCCGCTACCATAGAAAGCTAAAGGCACATGCACACTCCTAAGCTTCTGTCAGCCTATCTAGGTTTATTCTTCAACAAAGAATACAAAGGGAATAATGCTAATTTTATAATAGATGTAGATTGTGTAAAATGCTCTATTTCAATCATGAATGTTTAATTTTAACTTTATTGTCCTTTTAAAATCATCCTCCACTGGACTTAAGGGGCCTAGCCTAAACCCTGAAAAACAGCCCCAGACCATTATCCCTCCTCCACCAATCTTTACAGAAGGCACTATCCATTCTGGTAGGTAGCATTCTCCTAGCATTCACTACACCCAGATTTCTTCAGGCTGCGCTATAGTGAAGTGTGATTCATCACTCCAGAAAACTTTTCCACTGCTCCTATAGTCCAGTGGTGGTGTGCTTTATATCACGTCAGATGACGTTTGGTATTCAGCATCTTGATTGTGAACTTTGTGCACAACTGCTTGGCCATGAAAAAAAACAGGTTATTTAAGAAATTTAATAGGGGTGTCCATATACTTAAGTCATATCATGTGTATGTGAGTGTACATTATATATATATATATATATATATATATATATATATATATATATATATATATATATATATATATGTATATATATATATATATATATATATATATATATATATATATATATATATATAATGTGTGTGTGAGTGTAAAATTATATTTTTTCTGCTGTTTTTGTTGTGGTGCAACAGGTTCTGCTTCCTCTGATAAAGGGAATGCCCAATCAAGTTTTATAGCTGTGGATTACTGGGCTCTTTTTGCCATCTATAAATATCATGTTGTAGTCATAAGCAAACCTTGGGCTACTTTGGTTTTCGAGTATCTAGAAAGAAATATTATAATCCTTACAATGTTCTGCTCAGTATCAAAATCTTTTGGTTTAAATCCCTCTTGGTGCAAAGTCTAATCTAGAGTTGTTCTGAAGTAGTTTGTCTGAGATTAACATATAATTACTAGAAATTAATTGTAATAATTCTGCAATGTTAAATAGTGTATTACATTATTTTCTCAGGACTTTTATTTTTATTCACACAACACTAAGGTGCCAATTTATTAATGTCTGTCCGACATGATACGCTGTAGCATATCATGTCCAACAGACATCGCTGAATGCACAAGCAGTTCACCAGAACTGCTTGTGCAATGCCACCCCCTGCAGATTTACGGCTGCTAGCAGGGGGAGTCAATCAGCCCAATTTTATAGGATTGGGCAGATTGCAGACCGCAGCCTCAGAGGCAGCGGACCAGTTATGGAGCAGCGATCTTTAGACAGCTGCTTCATAATTGCTGTTTCCGCGCGAGCCTTCAAGCTCCTTTCGGAGTTTGATAATTCGGCCCCTAAAGCTTTTAGAAGAGAGCTGACAATAGAATCCAAGATTACAAACATCTATGTTTCCATACCCCCTGCACGGAAAGGATAGTAAGACTCATAATTAGTGACTCCAAGAACCAGCCCAAAATGCTATAAAAGGCTATATTTTTTAAAGATAAAGATAAAGATCATAAAAACCAAGCCATCACACTAACAAACCAAGTTGATTAAATACATTAAATACAATAGAATTCTAAAATAATATATATATATATTTGAAAAAATTACCACTTAGTTTTACAGTCTAAGGACACACAACTTGAAATTTTAAAAATTCCTACAATAATTTTTAAAAATTCATACAAGAAGGCTAATCTCCCATCCGATAATACTAATATCCACAAAAACTAGAAAAACATTGGTACAACACACTCATTGGATCATGATAATCTAATACGCATAGCTATATATCGATTTAACAGATTAGAAGATTATTAAAACACATGTATCTAAATATGGTCTAAAAGTACTATTTTAGATTCCATATAGTTCTTTACTATAGTTTTATATTTCTTTTGGCCCTTCTAATTTGTATTCACCATTGGCCCCGTTTTTAACGATACTTTATAGTTAAACATCCATACAACGATAAGTATAGACAAATTATTTCACTCTAATATTACGCTCTAATTACAGAAACCTTTTAACAATATCCTTTGTTAAATTGAGTGATTAAAATAAACACTCTAAAAGTGATTGACATTAAGATATATAATATCTCTCTCTATTTTAAAAGTAATCATATAAAATGTTTATCGCTTCATAAAGTCACCCTACTATATTATAACTAAGACCCAAGGATACCTATGTTATATAATAAAGCAGCATTTTAAATGTTCTTGAACTTTTTTTGATTTTTATGTAAATCATCAATTAGTGATTTAATTGCTAAATTATAGAGGCTTTAAATAGCCTTGAATCCACACATCTGGTATCTTGAAAAAGGCTGTCCAGCCGAAACGCGTTGATACCAGAGCACACCTGCAAAGGATTTGAGAAGACAAAGAGAATACCAGCTATACCCTGGTGAAATATTCAAGTTCCTACTTAGCGGCATATATTTAACCGCAAAGATCACATTGATAACTAGAATTCCTTTTTCTACTTATCCTACAAACTTTCTACTTATCCCACAAACTTTCTACTTATCCCACAACCACATTTCAGTACCCAGATCGGTCACTGACCGACATCAAAGAAACCTGGGAACAACGGACCGGAGAGGCACGCAAATATTCCACATCAGGAGGTCATCCAACAACCATACCATCGTGATCGGTCACTGACTGACAGACAAGCCAAAGAATAGAAAAACCGGAGATACTTAAAAAACATCAGCAAACGGTTAGCACCTAACCGCAACGAAGATCCCACCAAGAAATCCTTAAGAGTGCGATCGGTCACTGACCGACAAAGGACAAGATAACAAAGCGGCCACGGCAACTACACAAGCATTTATATAAAAGTGAATTTTCTCGCAGCAAACAGATAAGCCCACCTAACAAGAGGAAACCAAAGCGGCATTTATTTAACCGCCAGCAGCCCATATAGAACTGCCATCAGAAAATTATTGGCATAGCGGCGTTTATTTAACCGCAATCATCTCACAAAAGTGATATCAAACAGATACACTTCAAGGTACTAATTTGTATATTTGTATCACAGTGTGATAAAAATCGCACCAACATACCTCTACATTTGATATATAGTTACCTAAGATAAGATCTCAATTTCACAGCTGAACTTTAAACAGAGGGGCCTAGTTATCAAGCCGTCAACCTCAAATACGCTGGAATTCCGCAGCGTATTTGTGGCGAGGCTGATTCGCCTTAGTTATCAAAGGCTCGAGACCGGCAAAAGTAGAATTTTGTGACGTAAACTTCGATCCGCCGGACTCAGTCCGACACAGATCGATTCTTACGTCACTCCAGATGTTCCGCACACAAGTGCGGCACATTCTCACTACTTTTGCTAGCTATCAAAAAACTAGCAGGTACGCTCGGCACTTTTACGGCCCAGCGTACCTGGTTTTCAAAGCGCCAGCCTGGAGGCGGCGGATCCCATAGGAATCAATGGGAGTGTGACCATAGCGAAAGTACAAGTTCGCTGCTGACAGACATCCCATTGATTTCTATGGGAGCTGTCTACACCTAACACCCTAACATGTACCCCGAGTCTAAACACCACTAATCTGACCCCCCCTACACCGCCGCAACTAAATAAAGTTATTACCCCCTAAACCGCCGCTCCCGGAGCCCACCGCAAGCTACTCTATACATATTAACCCCTAAACCGCCGCTCCCGGAGCCCACCGCAACTATAATAAATGTATTAACCCCTAAACCGCCGCTCCCTGAACCCGCCGCAACCTATATTAAATGTATTAACCCCTATCCTGCCCCCCTACACCGTCGCCACCTATAATAAATTTATTAACCCCTATCCTGCCCCCCACTACGCCGCCGCCACTGTAATAAAATTATTAACCCCTAAACCTAAGTCTAACCCTAACCCTAACGCCCCCCTAACTTAAATATTAATTAAATAAATCTAAATAAATTAACTCTTATTAACTAAATGAATCCTATTTAAAACTAAATACTTACCTTTAAAATAAACCCTAATATGGCTACAATATAAATAATAATTATATTCTAGCTATCTTAGGATTTATATTTATTTTACAGGTAACTTTCAATTTATTTTAACCATGTACAATAACTATTAAATAGTTATTAACTATTTAATAGCTTACCTAGCTAAAATAAAGAGAAATGTACCTGTGAAATAAATCCTAACCTAAGTTACAATTACACCTAACACTACACTATACTTTAATAAATTATTCCTATTTAAAAATAAATACTTACCTGTAAAATAAACCCTAAGATAGCTACAATATAATTAATAATTATATTATAGCTATCTTAGGATTTATATTTATTTTACAGGTAACTTTGTATTTATTTTAGCTAGTTAGAATAGTTATTAAATAGTTATTAACTATTTAATAACTACCTAGCTAAAAGAAATACAAAATTACCTGTAAAATAAATCCTAACCTAAGTTACAATTAAACCTAATACTACACTCTCATTAAATTAACTAAATAAACTACCTACAAATAACTACAATTAAATACAATTACATAAACTAACTAAAGTACAAAAAATAAAAAAAGCTAAGTTACAAAAAATAAAAAATTAAGTTACAAACATGTTAAAAATATTACAACAATTTTAAGCTACTTACACCTAATCTAAGCCCCCTAATAAAATAACAAACCCCCCCAAAATAAAAAAAATCCCTACCCTATTCTAAATTAAATAAATTTCAAAGCTCTTTTACCTTACCAGCCCTTAAAAGGGCCATTTGTGGGGGCATGCCCCAAAAAGTTCAGCTCTTTTGCCTGTAAAAGAAAAATACAACCCCCCCCAACATTAAAACCCACCACCCACATACCCCTAATCTAACCCAAACCCCCCTTACAAAAACCTAACACTAATCCCCTGAAGATCATCCTACCTTGAGTCGTCTTCACTCAGCCGAGCCACCGATGGAACTGAAGAGGACATCCGGAGCGGAAGAAGTTAATCCTCCAAGCGGCGCTGAAGAAATCTTCCATCCAATGAAGTCATCATCCAGGCGGCGCTGAAGAAGTCTTCGATCCAGCCGATGTCATCTTCAAAGAGGCGCTGAAGAGGTCTTCTATCCGGGTGAAGTCATCTTCCAAGCCGGGTCTTGAATCTTCCTTCCGCCGACGCGGAACCACCTTCTTCACCGACGGACTACGACGAATGACGGCTCCTTTAAGGGACGTCATCCAAGATGGCGTCCCCTCAATTCCGATTGGCTGATAGGATGCTATCAGCCAATCGGAATTAAGGTAGGAAAAATCTGATTGGCTGATGGAATCAGCCAATCAGATTGAGCTCGCATTCTATTGGCTGTTCCGATCAGCCAATAGAATGCGAGCTCAATCTGATTGGCTGATTGGATCAGCCAATCGGATTGAACTTGAATCTGATTGGCTGATTCCATCAGCTAATCAGATTTTCCTACCTTAATTCCGATTGGCTGATAGAATCCTTCATCGGATGGAAGATTTCTTCAGCGCCGCTTGGAGGATTAACTTCTTCCGCTGTCCTCTTCAGTTCCATCGGTGGCTCGGCTGAGTGAAGATGACTCAAGGTAGGATGATCTTCAGGGGATTAGTGTTAGGTTTTTGTAAGGGGGGTTTGGGTTAGATTAGGGGTATGTGGGTGGTGGGTTTTAATGTTGGGGGGGGTTGTATTTTTCTTTTACAGGCAAAAGAGCTGAACTTTTTGGGGCATGCCCCCACAAATGGCCCTTTTAAGGGCTGGCAAGGTAAAAGAGCTTTGAAATTTATTTAATTTAGAATAGGGTAGGGATTTTTTTTTATTTTGGGGGGGTTTGTTATTTTATTAGGGGGCTTAGATTAGGTGTAAGTAGCTTAAAATTGTTGTAATATTTTTAACATGTTTGTAACTTAATTTTTTATTTTTTGTAACTTAGATTTTTTTATTTTTTGTACTTTAGTTAGTTTATGTAATTGTATTTAATTGTAGTTATTTGTAGGTAGTTTATTTAGTTAATTTAATGATAGTGTAGTATTAGGTTTAATTGTAACTTAGGTTAGGATTTATTTTACAGGTAATTTTGTATTTCTTTTAGCTAGGTAGTTATTAAATAGTTAATAACTATTTAATAACTATTCTAACTAGCTAAAATAAATACAAAGTTACCTGTAAAATAAATATAAATCCTAAGATAGCTATAATATAATTATTAATTATATTGTAGCTAACTTAGGGTTTATTTTACAGGTAAGTATTTATTTTTAAATAGGAATAATTTATTAAAGTATAGTGTAGTGTTAGGTGTAATAGTAACTTAGGTTAGGATTTATTTCACAGGTACATTTCTCTTTATTTTAGCTAGGTAAGCTATTAAATAGTTAATAACTATTTAATAGTTATTGTACATGGTTAAAATAAATTGAAAGGTACCTGTAAAATAAAAATAAATCCTAAGATAGCTAGAATATAATTATTATTTATATTGTAGCTATATTAGGGTTTATTTTATAAGTAAGTATTTAGTTTTAAATAGGATTCATTTAGTTAATAAGAGTTAATTTATTTAGATTTATTTAATTAATATTTAAGTTAGGGGGCGTTATGGTTAGGGTTAGACTTAGGTTTAGGGGTTAATAATTTTATTACAGTGGCGGCGGCGTAGTGGGGGGCAGGATAGGGGTTAATAAATTTATTATAGGTGGCGACGGTGTAGGGGGGGCAGGATAGGGGTTAATAGGTTTAATATAGGTTGCGGCGGGTTCATGGAGCGGCGGTTTAGGGGTTAAACTATTTATTTAGTTGCGGAGAGGTGCGGGATCAGCAGGATAGGGGTTAATAATTTTATAATAGAGGGCCACGGTATAGGGGGGGCAGGATAGGGGTTACTAGGTATAATGTAGGTGGCAGCGGTGTCCGGGAGCGGCGGTTTAGGGGTTAATACATTTATAAGACTTGCGGCAGGGTCTAGGAGCGGCGGTTTAGGGGTTAGTAACTTTATTTAGTTGCGGGGGCCTCCGGGGGCGCCGGTATAGGGGGTAGAACAGTGTAGTTTAGTGTGAGTGCTTAGTGACAGGCTAGCAATAAAGCTGGGAAAAAGCCGAAGGGCAGCGAGATCGGATGAGTGATAACTGTCACAGTCCGCTGCTCATCGCCCCGCGGCTTTTTGACAGCTTTATTTGATAACTTAGGCGAACGTATTCAAGGTCCGCGGCGGCGAAGGTAGGCGAGCTTAGGCGGACGTATTGGGCCGGCGAAGCCAGAAAAGTAGACGGCTTGATAACTACCCCCCAAAGTATCCTATATGAACTATACAGCAACTATTGTCTTATCCACTATTAAATTGTATTTACAAACATTTTGTTAGAAATTACAACTTGTGATAAACCTATAACTGTATAAATTGCAAGATTTCAACGATATTATTTTAATTTAATTTTTATATATTCATATATTTTTATATATTACGTACATTTTATACATAGATACATAGAGACACCGGTGTCATTTTTTAAACTTTGAAGGAATTTGTAATAATATTTGTTTAATTGTACTTTTAGCATCACTATTATTGGGTAAATTTACCGGAATCAAATAAAGTATAATATATATATAAAGTATAATATATATTTTTTTTAAAAAGTTTTGACATCCAATTTTTTCCATAAGAGAATATAAAATAGTTCTCATCAAAACATTAACATATATTGAGCCCACATATTATCACACATATTTACAGTAAGATACATTGGGAATAGCAACTTGGTTTGCGCCACCTACCACAACTAACTATAAAAGGTATCCCTAAATGTTTTGTAATACCTGAACTTAAAGGGACATTAAACCTTAAATATATTGAATAGAGCTTATCATTTTAAACAACTTTCCCATTTACTTCAATTAGCAATTTTGCTTAGTTCTCTTGGTATTCTTTGTTAAAGAGTAATACTTGGTGAAACAAAGGATATCAAGAGAACAAAACAAATTTGATCAAAGAAGTAAATTGGAAAGTTGTTTAAAACAGCATGCTCATTTTTAATCATTAAAGTTTAATTTTGACTTTACTGTCCCTTTAAAGATTTTATTAATCTTTCCTTATGCAACTTATTTAAAACATTTTGGTAAATATCCTGTAACTAAATGGCACACACTCATCACTGAGTCCCTCTAAGCTTACCAGATTTATGCAAAATATGTATATAGTATATTTTTAATGTGAATCTATTGTTAAAATAACCCTCTTATGGAGCTTTTCTAATGTGCTGCTCACTGCTTTAATGTATCAGTTATTTTGCTAAGTAACGTGCTTATGCGTTAGGCAAAGAGATGCATTTGCCGGGCAATGCTAAAACCAGCAGATATCTTGTAAGCCTGCCAGCATTGTGAGGCGCCATTTGAAATGTACATTATAAATAAAGCTTGTACAGAAGAGGATTACTGTCAAACATAGAATACATTAAGATTAGAATGCTAAACATAAAACTCCCGTGGAACACAGGCTATAAAGTGCATACTGTGGGGACTTTTTTTCATAATCAGTCATCCCTCAAGGCCTACTAAATCCAAAGCCCTCCCAGCAGATGAATGTACATTTTACTATCAGACAATTATTAAGTATCTAACTGTGTGTCTGCCAGCGGATTTACTGAGTGATAAACATTTTCTTCCTGTAAAGATTTTTAATCAGTAGCAGTGCATGATCTAAATAATGAGAAGGCTGGGCTTGTGTCTGGCCTGATTAATGAGGAAGGGCAAGCCCCTGTGCTTGCTGGGATGTGCATTGTATCCGTATGTTGTACACCAAATGCCTTATTGGAATTATCCACATCAATTTATTGGAGAACAAAAAAAGTTAAACTACTAATTAAATATCTTTTCACGTTTTCTCACAGTAGAAAAATCAATTACTAAATGTCTATGTCACAGCTGTAGTTATTTCCTCCAATTTTTTTCAAAGATGAACAGCAAACAGTTGCAAAAGAGATTTTCTTAGCAGTCAGAAATGTAAAAGTTATTATTAAAACATACATGAAACAGGAGGTATGCTGAAAAAGTTTTCCTTATCTATACTTTTTAAAATAAAATTGTGATCTTAGTCATACAGTTAGGAAATAGTCAAGTTTGCTAACCAATCACTACAGATTGTTATTATTTTAGGAAACCCCACCCAAACTCATGTGCTCTTTTTTTGTATCCTCCTCGTATTATATTAAACAAGGCACTCTATTTTAAAAGAAAGATATAGGAACAATTCAGGTCCGCTTTAGTTTTAGAGGGGCATTAAACTACTGGGTAAAACTTTAACCCAAAGGTTACTACTAACCATGCTATTCTCTTATTTCAGAGTCAATCACAATCTTTCCAATATCGGTTCCCGATAACTTCGATTCAGTGTCGACTGATATGGGAAGCAAGTTTTTCAAGTGATCACATTACAAAATGGATTCTGCCACTAAAAGCACCAAATCCACAGATGAGTTTTCAATACCAAAGTTCCCATAAATGTGTTTTAAATTGGTACGTTGTTGTTATCAGGATCAAAACTGGGAATCAAAATAAAGCTGTTTGGCCCTTTCACACCTCTTAAGGTTACATTACAGTTCTTTTGATTTAACCACTCTGTTCAGTGTTCAGATACCTATTATAATCTGAATCATGATCACTGGTAAACAGTACAAATTCCATTTGCTGCAGGCATGATGGGTATACTGGACATCAACATGTTTTGCCTTTGTGGCCATGAAGGTGCAATCCTGTTTGAAAGTTTGGTCACAATGGTGCAATCCAGTTTGAATGCCTTGTTATGAATACACCTGTACTGAAAGTGATAATTACGACAATGCAATGGTGAATTAAACAAACATTTACAGAAAGTGATTGCTACACACCATTTCTAGTTGTTGTGATCCTGATCTTGCTTTTCCTTGAGATCCCCCTAGCTTTACGGGCTAACATGTATACTATATATATATATATATATATATATATATATATATATATATATATATATATATATGATGCGGTGACTAACCTTTCCATTTTTGCTTTTAAATCTTAGCTGAGAGCTTGTAAGTGAGTGCTGGGTTTTCTCTGTGTGTTGTATTAATTTGTATGAGAGTGCAGTTCCCTTCCGTATTTTGTATATGTCTAGGGTGGTTACATATTCCTGTGCACCCTTCCCTTGTTTTCAGTTTGTTTGGATTTGAAAGCTTGCATTGTGTGGCTGTTTTAGGGTCTCAGGTATTGGAGAGGACCTTGACGTGGTACCTGAGCTTGTCCCATTTGGCCAGATGCGGTGACTAACCTTTCCATTTTTGCTTTTAAATCTTAGCTGAGAGCTTGTAAGTGAGTGCTGGGTTTTCTCTGTGTGTTGTATTAATTTGTTTTGTAATTTTCCCTATGGTTCTTGCACCCAGACCTGACTGGGGTTAACTGCCTATGACTCTGGGAGCAGCACAGCTTCCTGTGAGTGCCAGTGGCAACCAGGGCTGAGCATGTTGCAGGGTCATTGGATGTGTACCCGGTCCGGTATGAGAGTGCAGTTCCCTTCCGTATTTTGTATATGTCTAGGGTGGTTACATATTCCTGTGTACCCTTCCCTTGTTTTCAGTTTGTTTGGATTTGAAAGCTTGCATTGTGTGGCTGTTTTAGGGTCTCAGGTATTGGAGAGGACCTTGACGTGGTACCTGAGCTTGTCCCATTTGGCCAGATGCGGTGACTAACCTTTCCATTTTTGCTTTTAAATCTTAGCTGAGAGCTTGTAAGTGAGTGCTGGGTTTTCTCTGTGTGTTATATATATATATATATATATATATATATATAATCCAAGCAGGACAGCACAATCTCACCCCATAGGTATAATATGCCAAGGTGCACTGCTAACCATATGTAGAAAAATGTCCAAAAAAGCAGGCACTCACTGGACTTTATAAATTAAAAGCATCCTTTAATACAGTGATTTGCAACCTTTTTTTTGCCGTGGCACACTTTTTTACATAAAAAAATCCTGTGGCACACCACCATCCCAAAATTTTACAAAATTACACATTGTAGCCTAATACAGGATATATATACAGTATATATATATATATATATATATATATATATATATATATATATATATATATATACACACACACACACACTGTACTGTGCTGTCATGCCATGTCTCCTACAAACTATACATGACATATTGACATTCATTCACAAACAATCATAATGATTGTCTGTGAATGAATGTCAATGTCATGGTTGTAAATGATGCCTGATGAGCCTGTCACATACATACCAATATTTCAAAATTTGAAAGAGGGACACCCCCGCACTGTTGTCAGTCTGCCGTGGCACACCTGAGGATCTCTCACGGCACACTAGTGAGCCACAGCACACTGGTTGAAAAACACTGCTTTAATAAGTTCAATTAAAAAAACACAATATATGTGCCGAAACTTTATGTCTTTTTAATTGAACTTATTAAAGGATGCTTTTAATTTATAAAGTCCAGTGAGTGCCTGCTTTTTTGGAATTTTTTTCTACATTTGGTTAGCAGTGCACCTTGGCATATTATACCTATGCGGTGAGATTGTACTGTCCTGCTTGGATTCTATATATATATAATGTTTTATATATGTAATTACATTTTCTTCTCACTGCAGAAGAACTGTATAATATGTAAAAAAAGAAAGAAAAAAAAAGGTCAATTCGGTACTTGATCATGTGCCTTTCAGTGTCAAATTTAATAAGTGTAAAATGGTCTTGAAAAACCCATTAAGAAAATGGACTTTGATCAATGAGAAAATGTCATCTCAATGTTAAAAATATGTCTTTTTTGGCGAGCTGATAATGTGCTTGTGACTCTGAGAAAACCCCCAAAATGCTATTGCGATCACGTCAAAATGAAAAGTGCTCTTTTTGGCCCATAAGCCTCCCAGAATCCAAATTGGCTGATAAATTTTTGTTGACCCCTTTACCTCTTTATATTTGGAATTTGTTGAATCTCTGGATCTTCATACAGGGTGCCGCTATTGTAAATTTGATGTTTTTCTGCACTGATGCAAACAATGTAAAGTTCCTGCTTTATTATAAGTGGTAACCCAGAGTACACAATGCAGCTGTCAAAAAGCAACAAAAGTCACTGATCTGTGCACCAATTATGTCACCAAGATCAAAAAAACTTAAGCTCCAAAATGACACCAAGGGGTAGATTTATCAAATGTCGGGCGGACATCGATAAATGCCAACAGCATACACTGTCAGCATTTATCATTGCACAAGCATTTTATTTTCCAATCGGGGTGATTGCAGTCCGCCACCTCAGAGGTAGCAGATGAATTACAGAGCAGCGGTATTACAACCACTGCCTGAAGACTTGCATGGAAACAGCAGCATACGCTGCTTAATAAATATACCCCCCAAGTGTGAAGAGGAAGAGCTTCACCAAGTGTCACATGTAATGAGTTAAAATAAAATAATGTCTTTATTGTCTTTATAGAAAGCTGCTGGTACAGGAGGAAAATCAATAGAATGGTGATCCCAGCAGTTTAATATGCCCAATAGACCAGTCATTATTGTTACACCTTGCAATATGCTGACTGGCTGAGAGTGTGGCCATTCTGTGTGATCTGTGATTATTATTATCTAGCATTGTTGCTCTGTATCTGACTTTATCTATGTGTTTAACCATTTGCAGGTGTTAATCACATAGTTATATGCAAGTAATAGTGCAATAATAAAATGCTTCTAACACATTTAATAACAAAAGCTTGCTTTTAAGCTAGTTGATATATCCCAATGTCTACTAAAAGAGTTGTAGCAATTGTCATTATTATCCAGTACAATGTCCCTTTAAGGTTAGGCGACTACAAGAGATCAATGAGTCCAAATTCTGTCATAGAAAGAAAGCGCTGAGACTAGGGATGGGCGAATGTGTACATTTTCGAATTCGAATGTTATAACGAATGTTATTACTGAAATTCAAATTACAAATTTGAATGTTGATAAGAACGAATATTCTTAAAAATTCTATTTTTGAATGTTATTTACAGTTTTCGAATGTCACTTTCGATTTTGATTGTGTATATTCTATTTCGAATGTCACTTTCGATTTCAAATGTACATAAAAGATTGAATATACACATTCAAAATTTGAATGTATATATTCGATTTTTTAAGAACATTCAAAATAAAAATGGATTGCATTATTTAGAATATGACTCAGAAAATTGAATATAACATTCGAAAACATTTGATTGAAATCAAATATTTGAAATGTATCAAAATGTATCTTTTTAACATATCATACAAATCTAAAAGAAAATCTAGTCTACAAATATAAATTAGACCCTAGTCAGTCAGCATCACTGGCTGCCAATGCCCATTCAATAGTACCCAGATACAAGGCAGGACTAGCACAGTAAAACACAACCCACACTACATTACAAGTACAACATCTCTATGATGAACATCAGTACTTCTAAACCACAGTCCTCAAGTAAACCTAGGCTAGTAGGCAATATTTTCAGAACCTCTTTACTGGAGCACAGGTAAAATAATCAGTAACCATGGTAACTAACCTGGCTCTCACCATAGGTACTGATTATTTTACCAGTGCTCTAGTTAAGACATCATGAAAATATGGCCTGTTAGGGCCACTTCTGGTTAAGAAACACTATGTAGAATAAACTTAAAAAATTTCAATGAATATAAAGATGAATAATTTTTCAAATTAAATTCTTAGAAAAAAAAATCAACTAAATAAATGCACAAAGTAAAAGCAGGTAGCCACCTATCACTATCACCTGAATGTTTGCCTATAACAAATAATAGACCGCATATTACCTCTCCAAAAATATATGAAATTGATTTCATGAAGATGAAGATAAAAAATGCATCTTCTCATGGTGTGCAGTCCACCTTCCACAGTTGTATCCACACAAAAATAAAAAATAAAAGATGCCACAGGAGCAAATTGATAGATAATAGTAGTATATAGAAAACAATCAGCATCAAAATTATCCAACACAACCACCAAACCAGTATGTCCCTTTCCTCCAAAACTAAACCTGTCAAATGAAATTTTAACAACTACAACTATAACATTTACATATGGGAGTTAATTTGAATATTTAAATTCAAATATTAAATAATTCTAATATTTATAAGATAACTGAATTATAAAAATGAATTTGAATATTACATTACAAAAGAAAATTGTAGCTTAGAAATATTATTTCGAAATTAAAATTGAATTAGAATATTACATAACAAAATCAAATTTGATATATATATTTCGAAATCGAATGTGAGATATAGATATCTAATTTGAATATTGAATATAATACAAAGCCAACCATTATATTATTAGAACAAATATTTTTGAATGTAATCGAAAAATTTGAAAACGAACATTTGATTTTCGAATGTTAGAATGTAATGTAAACATTCGAAATTAGATTCGAACGAATGTATAAAAATTTGTTTTAAATTTCGAATGTGTAGAAACATTCGCACATCGATAACTGAGACCTATGAATTTTGTTTCATACATACTTTTTTTAGTCAGACACTTTGCCATATACTTTATCCCTTTTTAACCCTTTTCAAAACCTTTTAAACAATATTTAAATTATATCTTTATTAAAAAAATTGTAAATAAGAGTGCAATAGTTGTTTATTTTAACATGTTTTTTTTACCCTTACACTTTACTTCATGTCTCAAGTCAAGCTAAATATTCTAGCGCTAATTTGACTTACGCTCAAGCACAACCTATAATTTTCAACTTGTAATATTAGCACTATTTAGCACAGTCATGATGTCCATTGAAAGTATAGGTTGTGCTAGAGTGATGTCAGCCGAGGTAACCATTTACTGGTAAATCGGATTTACCATGGACTTGTAATATCAAGTTGCACACTAATGTTAGCACGGTCAATCAATATTGCTTATTGTGACCTGTGCTATCATTAGATCGCCACTTGTAATCTGGCCCTTACTGGATTATTATTATTATTATCATTTATTTATAAAGCACCAACATATTACGCAGCACTGTAACATAAAGTGTACAGTTATGTAGAACAATAATAGAAGATATTTATATAAATAAGTATACAGTTATGTAGTACAATAATAGAAGATATTTATATAAATAAGTATACAGTTTCTATTAGCTAGAAAATGTATCTTAAAAAAGTGGACAGTAAGGAAGGGCCCTTCCTTTGTGGGCTTTAGGAACCTACTTAGAACACAAATATTCACGGAACAAATGGATGTTAGGATGGATATTCAGAACAGGCTGGGTTTATTCTTGCGCAAATGGCGCAGACTCATACTTACATTCGAGTTGGAGATTCAGAGACTTATTCTGATCCCCTTTAGGGACTCAGTTCTTTTCATAGCAGCGGGACTGAGAGGGGAGTGGGCACATTTATTTTAAAACGACAATTGTCTCATAGGGGACCTGACTCCCCCCCCCTCTCCCCCCTCACTTCCCACAGCCTCCCCCCCCCCCCCCCCCCCTCCCGTTTTCCCCTCTTTTTTTTTTTTTTTTTTCTCCTCCGCCGGGCCTCAAGGATTTATTTATTTAGGTTATTAGTTAGAATAGGTTACTTAAGTGTTTAGTTGTAGGTATGTTAAAAAGAAAATGGAAAAAGATTATGTCGGGGAAGTGCAATCACTCAGACCAAGTAAATATCATGTAAGATAAGAACGTAGTGTGGTCAAGTGAAGAAAATATTCCACCCCTCATAATGTGACATTGCTATGTTTCATACTGTGTTTAATTTTGGATCTACAATGTAAATCTTGTCACCAGACATGATATCCGCACAAAATGTAATAACTGGAATGTGTGTATTGCTTTACCGGACAACAATAAAAAGATATTTGAAAAAAATAAGTATACAGTTATGTAGTAAAATAATAGACGATATTCATATAAATAAGTATACAGTTATGTAGTACAATAATAGAAGATATTTATATAAATAAGTATACAGTTATGTAGTAAAATAATAGAAGATATTTATATAAATAAGTATACAGTTATGTAGTACAATAATAGAAGATATTTATATAAATAAGTATAGAGTTATGTAGTAAAATAATAGAAAATATTTATATAACTAAGTATACAGTTATGTAGTACAATAATAGAAGATATTTATATAACTAAGTATACAGTTATGTAGTACAATAATAGAAGATATTTATATAAATAAGTATACAGTTATGCAGTATAATAATCAGAAAACATTTACATAAATCATAAGGGTAAAGCGCCCTGCCCTTGTGTCACTTTAAGCTGTAAACCATCTTTACCTAAAGTGATCTACATGGCAGGTGGTTTTGTGAGCTTTATCAATATTTTTTTTTTTATTAAATCTTAGAATACAGAAAAATTTACATAGTTAATTTGTATGAATACAATTTCCAATAAGAAGAAAATATGAATAACAAACAACTGGTCTAATTTGAATTAGTAATGTCGCGAACATAAAAATTTGGGTTTGCGAACCGGCGAACCGCCATTGACTTCAATGGGCAGGCGAATTTTAAAACCCACAGGGACTCTTTCTGGCCACAATAGTGATGGAAAAGTTGTTTCAAGGGGACTAACACCTGGACTGTGGCGTGCCGGAGGGGGATCCATGTCAAAACTCCCATGGAAAATTACATAGTTGATGCAGAGTCTGGTTTTAATCCATAAAGGGCATAAATCACCTAACATTCCTAAAAGTTGTTTCAAGGGGACTAACACCTGGACTGTGGCGTGCCGGAGGGGGATCCATGTCAAAACTCCCATGGAAAATTACATAGTTGATGCAGAGTCTGGTTTTAATCCATAAAGGGCATAAATCACCTAACATTCCTAAATTGTTTGGGATAACGTGCTTTAAAACATCAGGTATGATGTTGTATCGATCAGGTAGTGTAAGGGTTACGCCCGCTTCACAGTGACAGACCAAACTCCAGCAGCGGGTACAACATCATCATCATCACACCGTACGTCCATGTGTGTAATGCTGCCTGACTGAGACATATCCCTGTTATCTACATCCTCTGGCAATAATGGTTGCGCATCACACATTTCTTCCAACTGATGTGTAAATAACTCCTCTGACAGATCAAGTGAAGCGGCTGTGGTGCTAGTGTTGGTGGTGGCGGCAGGCGGGCGAGTGGTAACTTGAGAGGTGCCCGAAGCTAAGCTGGAGGAGGATGGTGCGTCAAGGTTCAGAGCAGAAGCTGTAGAAGATTGGGTGTCCTGTGTTAGCCAGTCAACTATGTCCTTTTTGAGTTCAGGGTACGTGGTCTCTGAACACTGGGCATTATTCTAGGGCCAAAGAGAATCACAGCACCACGACCACGACGGCCCCTGCGGGGTGGCTTGCCTCTGCCTGGCATTTTTTTTTTGATTAGTGGTACTATGCGTGCAAGCTACTGTGACAACAGGTATGAGTGGCACTGTGCACTGGCAGAAGTTGGCAGAGTAGACGCTGTAGGCCTGACACACACGCTTGCAGACAACTAACTGCTATTCAATATTCTATTACAGTCAAAATTGTATTTTTTTTTTAATGTACACTACTGTTACACCAGATATGAGTTGCACTGGTGTGACACTGTGCCCTGGCAGGCCCTGAAAAATCTGTTACACATCTACAACCATCAAAAAACAACCATGCTAAATAGTTTCTAAATTTTGTCCTGAGTTTATAAATACCCAATGTTAACATGTTCTTTGCTTTTTTTTGCAAGTTATAGGGAAATAAATACAAGAAGCACTTTGCTATTTCAAAACCACTTTTTTTCAAAATGAGCGCTAGTTACATTGGAACCCTGATACCTGTCAGGAATACCTGAATATCCCTTGACATGTATATGTTTTTTTTAGAAGACATCCCAAAGTATTGATCTAGGCCCATTTTCAGTGGCGTCACTAGGGTTGGTGTCACCCGGTGCGGTAAGTCATGGTGTCACCCCCCCCCCCCCCCAGAAAGCAGACACAGGCAAACACACATACAAACACTCAGACACACTTAAAAACATACTCAGATGCACACACAAACACTCGGAAACACACTCAGACACACACACAAAAACACACACACAAAAACACTGAGACACACAAAAACTCAGACACACACATACAAAATATGTAAACTGCACTGCATTAATTAGGAAGCTCATGCCTAGAGCCTGGCTCAGCAGAACATCAAATGAAAGATAAACAGAGCACTCTAAAATAAATCACTGAAGAAAAGGTTTAGGCGCGCAAACTATGAAAATTCTGCTCTCTGACTCTGTTCCAAGTCTGTCAGTGCACAGCCCTGGGCCGCATGTCACTGAGCAGTGAGCACAGATAGGCAGGCAGGTTTAGGCTAGCAGCGCAACTTTGCAAGCCCCACGGCACACCCACAACATTCATAGTGAAATTGGGCAGGGGAGGAGCAAAGTACAAACAAGCAAAAGCAGCCGGGAAAACTATTTTTTGAAATTGCAGCACTGGCTCAAGGGGCAAAAAAATTGTGTGTCTACAACTTCCCCAGTCCCACTAATGTTCACAAATGCCAGCCTCTAATAAAATAATCTATGCATCTAAACATTGTATTTCTTTGAATTTCAATAAAATTTAAAAAAAAAAAAAAAAAAAAAAAAAAAAAAATTTTTTTTTTTTGGTGTCACCCCCTGGAGGGTGTCACCCGGGTGCGGCCCGCCCCCCCCCGCCCCCCCCCTAGTGACGCCACTGCCCATTTTGGTATATTTCATGCCACCATTTCACTGCCAAATGCGATCAAATAAAAAAAAAATTGTTCACTTTTTCACAAACTTTAGGTTTCTCACAGAAATTATTTACAAACAACTTAGGCAATTATGGCATAAATTGTTGTAAATGCTTCTCTGGGATCCCCTTTGTTCAGAAATAGCAGACTTATATAGCTTTGGCATTGCTTTTTGGTAATTAGAAGGTCGCTAAATGCCACTGCGCACCACACGTGTTTTATGCCCAGCAGTGAAGGGGTTAATTAGGGAGCATGTAGAGAGCTTGTAGAGTTAATTTTAGCTTAAGTGTAGTGTAGTAGACAACCCAAAGTATTGATCTAGGCCCATTTTGGTATATTTCATGCCACCATTTCACCGCCAAATGCGATCAAATTAAAAAAAAAAACGTTAAATTTTTCAAGATTTTAGGTTTCTCACTGAAATCATTTACAAACAGCTTGTGCAATTATGGCACAAATGGTTGTAAATGCTTTTCTGGGATCCCCTTTGTTCAGAAATAGCAGACATATATGACTTTGGCGTTGCTTTCTGGTAATTAGAAGGCTGCTAAATGCTGCTGCGCATCACATGTGTATTATGGTTAGCAGTGAAGGGGTTAATTAGGTAGTTTGTAGGGAGCTTGCAGAGTTAATTTTAGCTCTAGTGTAGAGATCAGCCTCCCACCTGACACATCAGACCCCCTGATCCCTCCCAAACAGCTCCCTTCCCTCCCCCCCACACAATTGTCCCCGCCATCTTAAGTACTGGCAGAAAGTCTGCCAGTACTAAAATAAAAGGTTTTTAAATTTGTTTTTATTTTTTTTAGCATATTTACATATGCTGTGGTTTAGCATCCCCCCTTAGCCCCCAACCTCCCTGATCCCCCCCAAAACAGCTCTCTAACCCTCCCCATCTGCCTTATTGGTGGCCATCTTGGGTACTGGCAGCTATCTGCTATTATTTCACACAGTCAAAAAAGTGTTGTTTTTTTTAAATGTACACTACTGTTACACCAAATATGAGTGGTGGCACTGGAAAAATGGGCACAGTATACGCTGTGAGCCTGACACACACGCTGGCAGGCAGGCAACTGCAATTAGATTACACAGGAAAAAAAAAAAAAGCAGACTGATGTTCTAGCCCTAAAAAGGGCTTTTTGGGGTGCCGTCCTTACAGCACAGATCAGATGAGTCCTTCAGGACTGTAATGGACACTGAATACACTAGCCTTGCTATCAATTTCCCTATTAAATCAGCAGCAGCTACACTGTCCCTCCTCTCACTAAGAATGCAGCTTCCAAATGAATCTAAAATGGATGCTGTCCTGGAGGTGGGAGGGTCTGGGAGGGAGTGTCTGCCGCTGATTGGCTGTAATGTGTCTGCAGACTGTGAGGTAAAGGGTCAAAGTTTACTCAATGATGATGAATAGGGGGCGGATCGAACATCACATATGTTCGCCCACCGCAGCGAACACGAACATGCTATGTTCGCCGGAAACTATTCGCCGGTGAACTATTCGCGACATCACTATTGAGAATTTAAACAAAATAATCTAAATCTATTATCTAATTCTGTAAATAATGTCACTAGACACAAAACACTTGTCATTACTTTTATAGTGTCTAAGGGGTAGATTACCAAAGGTCGAGCGGACCGCTGCTTCTTAACCTTGTTTCTGGCGGACCAGAAATGATAGGGCGTTGATGCAGCATCCGCTGCTTAATAAATCGACACCTATTTGTTGTACACTCTTCAATGTTCATTGTTATTACTTTAATTTGGTTAACCTATCCAACTAGTCAATGAGATATATATATGGATTAATCCCAAATCAAATACATGTAGATAGGTTGCGGCGACGTTGGGGGCAGCAGATTAGGGGTTAATAAAATTTATTATAGTGTTTGCGAGTCGGGAGTGCGGCAGTTTAGGGGTTAATACATTTATTATAGTGGCGGCGATGTCCGGTCGGCAGATTAGGGGTTAATACTTGTAGTTAGGTTGCAGCGACGTTGGGGGGGCAGATTAGGGGTTAATAACTATAATGTAGGTGTTGGCGATGTTAGGGACAGCAGATTAGGGGTTCATAGCTATAATGTAGGTGGCGGCGGTGTCCGGTCAGCAGATTAGGGGTTAAATAATTGTATTATAGTGTTTGTGATGTGGGGGGGGCCTCGGTTTAGGGGGTTCATAGATAGTTTATGGGTGTTAGTGTACTTTGTAGCACTGTAGTTAAGAGCTTTATATTCCGGCGTTAGCCCATAAAGCTCTTAACTACTGACTTTATTCGGTAGATTCGGATGGCCGTGTATTACAGTAGTATTGTACAGTATATTAGGTTTTAGGTTATATCACTCTGCTATGGGTTACACCTAATATACAGTACATAATACTAGTCTAATACACAGCATATCCCACCTAACGCATACCGAAATTCCGAATTTCGGAACCGAATCGAACCGAATTCAGCCGAATTTATTTGAATCCGAATAAATCCGAAACAAATTCATTCAAATTTTGCCGAATTCGAATCGATCCGAACTGAAATTCGAAAAAATCCGAATCAATCCGAACCAAAACTAAACCAATTTTTCGATCATGCACATATCTAATATTAACCCCTAAACTGAGGCCCTCCTGCATCGCAAACACTATAATAAAGTTATTAACCCCTAATCTTCCTCTCCGCCGCCACTATTAAAATGTATTAACCCCTATTCTGCCGCTCCCCGACATTGTCATCACTATAATAAACATATTAACCCCTAAACTGCTGCCCTATTTAAATATAATTAACCCCTAATCTGCCGTCCACCCACACTGCCGCTATAATAAACCTATTAACCCCTAAACTGCAAGCCCCCCACAATGAAATATACTTAAATAAACTATTAACCCTTAAACCGAAAGCCCCCCACAATGAAATATACTAAAATAAACTATTAACCTCTAAACCTAATGCCTCCCTAACTTTATATTAAAATTACAATTTCCCTATCTTAAATTAAATTAAAACTTACCTGTCAAATTAAATAAATTAATTTTAAACTAACAATTAAACTAAGATAATTATTAAACTAACTACTGATTAAATTAAACTACACTACAAATAAAAAAAATACTAACACTACTCTAAAAATTACAAAAAGTATCTAATTACAAACCCCCCCACTAAATTACAAAAAATGAGAAACAAGTTATCAAAAATAGAAAAGAATTACACCTAATCTAATAGTCCCCCCCCAAAATAAAAAAAACCCCTAGCCTACAATAAACTACCAATGGCCCTTAAAAGGGCTTTTTGTGGGGCACTGCCCCCAAAGAAATCAGCTCTTGCACCTGTAAAAAAAAATACAAACACCCCCCAACAGTAAAACTCACAACCCAACTAACCAACCAACCCCCCTCAAATAAAAAACCTATATAAAATAACCTAAGCTCTCCATTGCCCTGATAAGGGCATTTGTATGGACATTTTACATGCCCAGACCCTAATCTAAAAATAAAACCAACCCAAAACACCCTTAAATAAACACTAACCCCCGACGATCCACTTACAGTTCTCGAAGTCCCGCTTGAAGGATCCATTCAGCCGACAAAGTCCTCATCCATGCGGCAAGAAGTCTTCATCCAGATGGCATCTTCTATCTTCATCCATCCGGCGCAGAGCTGGTCCATCCTGAAGACATCCGGCATGGAGCATCCTCTTCATACGGTCGCCACCGTAAACTGGAACTTCAACGCAAGTGACGTCATCCAAGATGGCATCCCTTGCATTCCTATTGGCTGAAAGATTTCAATCAGCCAATAGGATTAGAGCTGCTAAAATCCTATTGGCTGTTCCAATCAGCCAATAGGATTTGAGTAGCTCTCTTCCTATTGGCTGTTCCAATCAGCCAATAGGATTGAGCTCTCATTCTATTGGCTGATTGAAATCTTTCAGCCAATAGGAATGCAAGGGATGTCATCTTGTATGGCGTCACTTGCATTGAAATTCCAGTTTACACAGCGATCGTATGAAGAGGATGCTCCGTGCCGGATGTCTTCAGGATGGACCTGCTCCGCGCCGGATGGATGAAGATAGACGATGCCATCTGGATGAAGACTTCTTGCCGCCTGGATAAGTACTTCGCCGTATGGATGAAAATGGAAGAGGCCGTCTAGATGAAGACTTCTTGCCGCATGGATGATGACTTTGCCGGCTGGATGGATCCTTCAAGCAGGACTTCAAGAACTTTAAGTGGATCAACGGGGGTTACTGTTAGTTTTTTTTTAAGGGTTTTTTGGTTGAGTTTTATTTTTAGTTTAGGGTCTGGACATGTAAAAGAGCTAAATGCCCTTCTAAGGGCAATGCCCATACAAATGCCCTTTTCGGGGCAATGGGGAGCTTAGTTTTTTTTTTAGATAGTTATTTTATTTTGGGGGTTGGTTGTGGGTTTTACTGTTGGGGGGGTGTTTGTATTTTTCTTACAGGTAAAAGAGATGATTTCTATGGGGCAATGCCCCACAAAAGGCCCTTTTGAGGGCCATTGGTAGTTTATTGTAGGCTAGGGTTTTTTTTTTATTTTTTTTGGGGGGGGGGGGGCTTTTTTGTTTTGATAGGGCTTTTAGATTAGGTGTAATTCTTTTTAATTTTTGATAATTTGTTTATTATTTTTTGTAATTTAGTGTTTGTTTTTTTATGTAATTTAAAATTATTTTTATTTATAGTAATTTTAGTGTTTATTTTGTTTTGTAATGTTAGGTTTTAGTGTAAGACAGCTATAAGTTATATTGTAACTAGCTTAGGTTTTATTTTACAGGTAAGTTTGCATTTAGTTTAAAATAGTTATTATTTAGTTAATAATTGTAACTTTAGTTTAGCTGTATTTTAATTATGTTAAAGTTAGGGGGTGTTAGGCTTAGGGTTACGTTTAGGGGTTAATGGATTTATTTATTGGTAGTGATGTGGGAGGCCAGAGGTTTAGGGGTTAATAGCTTTAGTATAGTGGTGGTGACATCCGGAGCAGCAGATTAGGGGTTAATAGTTTTATGTAGGTGGTGGCGATGTTGGGGGTGACAGATTAGGGGTTAATAACTGTATGTAGGTGGCGGCGATATCAGGGGTGGCAGATTAGGGGTTAATAACTGTATGTAGGTGGCAGCGATATCGGGGGTGGCCGATTAGGGGTTAATAACTGTATGTAGGTGGCAGCGACATCGGGGGTGACAGATTAGGGGTTTATAACTGTATGTAGGTGTCTGCAATATCAGGGGCGGCAGCAATGTTGGGGGCAGCAGATTAGGGGTTAATTACTGTATGTAGGTGGCGGAGATGTCGGGGTTGGCAGATTAGGGGTGTTTAGACTCGGGGTTTATGTTAGGGTGTTAGGTTTAAACGTAACTTTTTATTTCCCCATAGACCTCAATGGGGCTGCGTTACGGAGCTTTTCATTCCGCAATCGCAGGTGTTAGGCTTTTCTTTTGCCAGCTCTCCCCATTGATGTCTATGGGGAAATCGTGTACGAGCACGTCAAAGCAGGGTTGATTTTGGTGCGGTTTGGAGCTCAAAATAACTATATCGCCCGCACAAGCCAAGTGCATTGAAACCCTTTGCCATTAAGTAGATTAAAACATGTAAAAGCATATTTATACAATATTAATATTTAATAAAGTTTTATACTGTGTATTTAATGTACATATTTTACAATCCTTTGTTCTGCACATAGCAGAATATATTCTAAGTATTTCTGAATAGATATTCCTATATATTTCTGTATATACATATAAACCTAGATATATATAGGTATAGATATGCAGTATATCGTACCAAAAAAACATACGATATACATAGCAATATGTATTTATGAATAAATAGAACATTCCCTCTATGTGAAGAACATTGGAATATGAAATATTAATATTTTCATGTCAGGTTATCGTACTTGAGAGTATGCGATCAGGTTTGCATGAGAGTAGGGTGTTTTTCCCCAATTTTTTTGCTCCATTGACTTCTATGGGGAAATAGGTTATAACACGTGCAAAAACAGTTCACTTTCAACTCATAATACGATTGCAAACTGCTGCGAGCAAAAAGCTTTCTTCTAGCGGAGTTAATACTCGAGTGGGAGCATTAAATAGCGCTCCAGTTGTAATCTGTTTTTTAGTAATTACATTTGAAAAAGATCTACACATTCCTCTTTAATATTTGAAGCTTATTTTCTTTTTAAACCCTGAAAGACTGACGTACCCTGTAAGTCGCACGGTCATTAAGGGGTTTACTAGCTTTGCCAACAGCGACAAGGCTGTGCTTATACCGCATGCCTCACTTCTGGAAGCATGCAGATATAGGGGCCTAATTATCATAGTGTGAGCGGACATGATCGGATATTGCGGATCATGTCCGCTGTCGGCATTTATCATTGCACCAGCAGTTCTTGTGAACTGCTGGTGCAGTGCCACTCCCTGCAGATTCAAGGCCAACCGACTGCTAGCAGGGGATGTCAATCAACCCGATCATATTCGATCGGGTTGATTTCTGGCGATGTCTGTCCGCTGGACAGGTTATGGAGAAGCGGTCGTCGGAAACACGGAGCTTGATAAATATGCCCCATAGAGCGTTTTTATCGGCAAGACCTGTGCTATTTCCAGCTCATCTAAGGGGGTATGTGAATGACCGCCGACATGTTAAGTGTTAAAAGGCATTACGGTTCTGTACTTGACTTTTTATGACAAAAAAGTTGTTCTTTTTTGCATTGAAGAAAAACATTGCACTATTTTATTAATATATATATATATATATATATATATATATATATATATATAATTATCTGACTTTCTAAGTTTGGCATTCAAATAAAGGGGCCGATTTACCAAACGGTCAATCGGCCCCATTGTGGCTGTTTCCGTGCGAGGCTTCAGGCTTGCCGGAAACAGCAGTTAAGATGCATCGGTCTTAAGACCGCTCTCCTTAAATGGATCTGCTGCCTCTGAGCGACGTACAGCAATCAACCCGATCGGATACAATCAGGTTGATTGACCCTGATTGGCCGCAAATCTGCAGGGAGCAGTATTGCACAAACAGTTCACTAGAACTGCTTGTGCAATGCTGAATGCCGACAGCGTATGATGTCCGCATTAAGCGATGTCTGGCGGACACGATACGATGCAGCGTATCATGTCTGCCAGACATTAATAAATCGACCCCAAAGTGTAAAATGTATGTGGATTATAATTGGATGTAAAGGTAACATTTTGTGCAGCCTCTATGTAAGCTCATTTTGGTTCAGAACCACTAAAAGTCACATTTATTACCAGCCTTTGCTGTTTAACAGTTTCCCAGAGTTGCATTTCTGTTGTTTTATTTATTCTCTGGAAGTTTCCAACTTAACCACATTTAAGGAAATATTGATTCAAAAATTGCTGCTGCCTGTTACTTTCTGGGGACATTTTCACTTGCGGTTCACTGGCAATGTCAATACATTACTTTGAGAATGAAATATGAAACAGGACGCACTGAAAGGACTTCCGTGTGTCTGGCGCCAAGCCATGCCTATCTCTGAGCTAAATGCTGTGACTCAGTGAATAATATGTAGCTAGCTGAGTGGTTTTAGGTATAACGACATGAAGAGCACTACATTTTATTGAAGTATCATTACAAATGCATACAGCTTCCTGTCACACTATCATGTGGAACACATTATTTTATCCTTTCCTTGTGCAGAAATGCAAAAGAGGGACATATGTAAACTAACATATTCTGGTGGGCGCACACAGTCTGTTGAATGACACCAATCACTTAGCCCATCTGTGTAGAGTCCTGAGATAACCCCTGGATCCTTATCAGCCGCCTGTGATATAAAAAGCCGCCGTGTTCCCTCCTCATATTCTGGGCACTGGAAGGATTAATGATCTTGATTCATGGGTTTGGTACGAGATCAGAGCAGTGAACTTGGTTTAGAGAATTTTAGTAATGGGAATTGGCAAATCATTTGTAATTAATCATCAGCAACTAAATCTACTGGGCTGCCCCACTTCTCTTTAACCATTTCAAGGATAAAGACTCTAGGTACCTTGCAATTGCCTGTTTTTTTATTTTGCATAAGAAATCATCAGGTCTCATATTTCTTAACTGTTGTTAATAGACCTCAAAATGTTCTGTTCTCTGTCATTGCACTAAACATTTATATATGTTTAGAATATCATGCTTTTAACAGTACTGACAGCTAGATTACATATCTTAGTGAAATAAGCAAAGCAGAATGAATATACCAAAGCTGATGTACAAAGCAGCTTATTCTCTCAGAGCCAGATGTGGACAAATAACAGTTATATGGATTAGTATACATAATAGTATCTTTTGTTACAAAAATGATAAAAAAAATAAATAGAAAAAGTCCTTGAACTCTTACTACAATAGGGGGATCCATATATTTGCTAGACAGTCTGTTAAAGAAAATCTCTGAAAATGAGCAGTTATGTATCCCTAGCAGGAAGAAAAACATAAACATTTTAACTTGTAGTTTATGCTGTTTGTAACATACCTACAGTGGTTTTATGTGTCTATTTATATTACATACAATCTAGTTTGATTTAGTTTCTGTTTTATTTTGTTGCTTAAAAAGAGTTCTCTCATTTATGTCATGTTGTCTTTTTAGCAAGAGAGGATATTTATATCAAAATTAATTTAATTAGAATTAATTTTTACTTCGTTATAGAAGTAGTACATTCCTCATCAAGGATCTAATGCTCACAGTTTACATTTAGGATAAAATACAGTGCATTTGGTTAACTATATTTTTAATAAACAATGGTTATTATACATTTTCTAAAATTGACTGTATTTTTTTCACTGTTTATATTAAATCTAAATAATTAACAATGCACTTTCTATGGATGTACTTACAATACAGTAATCATTCCATTAAGTTTATGTAATAGAGATCAGTGTTAAAAAAGATTCATGCCATGTGATTAAAGGTTCCTTCAGAAAATAAGCACAAAAACAAACACAAAGTGATTTTCATGCATCAATCTTGGATGGCATTTTTTCTGGGTTTGGGCATATTTGTCTATTGGAGGGTAAGAGTGTGCAAATGCTTTCCCAGGCATTTATTAAATTCTGGCGGACATGATATGCTGTAACGTATCATGTCCGCCAGACATCGCTGAATGTGGAAAGATACGCTGTCCGTATTCAGCATGGGTGGATTGCTGTACGCGGCCTCAGAGGTGGTGTATAAGTTAAGGAGCAGCAGTCTATAGACAGCTGCTTCTTAACTCCTGTTTCCGGCGAGCCTAAAGGCTCACGCGGAAATAGGGTGAATTGGCCCAATTCGGCCAATAATAAATTGACCCCCTAGAGACTAATCCTGCAGATAAGCTGTAAAAAATGTATTAACAATGCCCTTGTGCAACTTATATTGGCATATGGCCCCTTGTTGGAAGAAGAGACTCTCCTCAGTTGGGCATCATATCAGTTTTCAAAATTGTTACACAACAGATATTGGGGCCGAATTATCAAGCTCCGACTGCTCCATATCTTATCTGCTGCATCTGAGGCTGTGGTCTTCAATCCGCCCGATCCTAAACAATCAGGATGATTGAGACCCCCTGCTGCATATCTGCAGGGGACGACATTGCACAAGCAGTTCACCAGAACTGCTTGTGCAATGATAAATGCCGACAGCGTATGCTGTTGGCATTTATCGATGTGCGGTGGGGACATGGTACGCTACATCGTATCATGTCTGTCTGCACTTTAGTAAATCGGCCCCTTAGAATAATAAATATGGGAGTGCTCTGAAACTGTGACTCAGTCAAAATTAAATCTATACACCCATTGGACTACCTTTTTCAAATGAGGTTCCCACTTAATATAAAGTTTACAAATTTGTAAACAATTATATATTAGGTTTAGAGTGACAATGGGGAGGGCACTGTAACAGTGTTTCTTTCGCAGCAAAAAAAATAAACCAATGCATTCATTAAACTCATAATGCGTAGAGAAGAGGCTCCTCTTCAAACAAAGGGTGTCTTAATCCTGTAGAAGCCATATGGTTGAAAAATGGTGAATATGTTTTAACTCACTAGACAGCACCTAAAGTGATGGTAAATCCTAGCATTTCAAAAACGCTAGGATTTTCCAATGCTATAAATATGCAGGAACTTTATTTGCCGCTACCTTACTCCTAAACTAAGCACCTCTGGCTGCCCACTGCAAAACTATTTTTTTCAATAAGGTAATGTCTCCACCTCTTAGCCCATAGCTGCGCAAGCCTCACTGAATAAAATGAGTAATGTTGCAGCAACTTTCTATAAGCACTCATGGCTGAAGGAGAGATGTGCATTACTTTCCTACTGTGATGGGATAGTTTTAAAGGGCAATAATAGTCACACAATTACATGTTCTAATTTGGAAGAGCATGTCATTTTAAGACTTTCGACCAAACACTACTGTCTTAAACACACAGTAGAAGTACCGCTCGAACACACAGAGCCCTACTATTCCCAATCCAATCAGCAGCACTAATTAGGCAACTCAGATATTTTGCTAGCGCTGCTGATCGGCTCAGCGACTTGAGACCAGATGTGCTCTGTGGTCCCGAGTGGTAATAATAGGGAAATAATTAATTCAACTATTAAAATAGTGTTGATAATGATAATGATAATGACTTATTATAATTTATAAGAAACTTAAAATTAATAATTTGTAATGTTTATTAATATTTAATCATATTTTATATATTTTATATATCAAATAAATACATAACGCACCAAAATACAACTCCTGTCAGCATAGCGCACATGCAAAATCCTTTGTTCTTCATGCGCACTAAGCAGACAGGAGTTATATATGTATTTATGTCCACTAAACCGTCAAGCGTTATTGATACAATGGGGCCTATCTATCAAGCTCCGAAAGGAGCTTGATGCCCCGTGTAACAGCAGTTATGAAGCAGCGGTCACAAAGACCGCTGCTCCATAACCTGTCCACCTACTCTGAGCAGGCGGACAAACATCGCCGGAATTCATCCCGATCGAGTACGATCGGGTTGATTGACACCTCCCTGCTGGCAGGCCATTGGCCGCGAGTCTGCAGGGGGCGGCGTTGCACCAGCAGCTCTTGTGAGCTGCTGGTGCAATGCTGAATACGGAGAGCGTATTGCTCTCCGTATTCAGCGAGGTCTGGCGGACCTGATCCGCTCTGTCGGATCAGGTCCGCCAGACTTTGTTAAATAGAGGCCAATGGATATACATAGGGAAAAATGGCGGGAATATGTCTGAAGGAGTGCACTAAAATACTTCCCTCTAAAGTACAGGGGGAAGGAATTTCTGGTGTGCTAACAGCCTAGCCTCTTCCTCCTTGAGCACTAAAAGAGCTGATGTACTTGGCAATCTTTTCACGTGTGATCGGGTTTGTGCGCTAGACACAGGTATATTGGAGCTGGGGTGAGAGATTAGAGATTTGTCAAAGAGATTTATTTAATCTATCACCTTGTAAAATAAACTGTCGCTAACTTATTTTTTTTTAACCTTACATATTTCATTAGTAAATTTATTTGGTTCTCCCCTACTGTTCCGTTAAAGCTCCGCCCACGATCCATTTCCTGTCTGTTTGTATAGAGCGTGCCTACAATGCTCGTGCCCGGACAAGATAACCAATGCGCATGCGGCAATCCTCGACGACGGTGCACAATGCGCATGCGTTAATGCTTGTTATAAACAAGCTTGCTACGTATTGATGGTTTTGTTAGTAAACGGGGCCGCGCCAGGGAGAGGAAGGAATCTTACGCATGCGCAGAGCTTAGAAGATAGCGGTGACGTCAAATGACGGCCGCCTAATGGCCAGCAAGTCAATTGGCTGTTCTGAAAACGTGACCAGCAGGATAAAAAAAAAAAATATCACAGGTTGAATCGTAAGCTTGTTAGATTGCGACTAAAACCTGATAAAACTACGAATAAAGGTAAAAATTTAAATTTTCATGAATGAAAGTGCCATTGATTTGTGCTGTATTGCTGATATTTGCATAGTAATACAACAAACTTTACCTTCACTTTAATAATCCTTGACAGTGTTCTAGCCCCTTCCTTCTCTTCCAACCCTAGACTTTGACTGGGGATTCCCTTAACCCTTAACTTATTTTCCCTTAACCCTTCACTTTTTTCCCTCAACCCTTCACTTATTTTACCTTAACCCCTCACTTATTTTTTTTCTCTTCTTTCTTTTAAAAACTTTTTTTTTTTTTTTAGTCTAATGTCCCTTTAATTTTCTCTTAAGGATGATTGCAAAATGTACTGTATTTTTTTTTGCAATTTATTTTTACTTTGTATTAATTCATGACATTTCTGTAATTCATAATCAGGTAGATTACGAGTTGTGCGTTCATCTTTTAACGCTGAAAACATGGAAAATTCAGCGTTCCAAACAGCACCGCAGCCATTACAAGTCTTGTCGATATAGCTGTACCAGAAGGAAGAGAAAAGTCTATGCGCTGGCAATAGATCAAACTCCACATAAAAACAGCTAATCCCAAGAAACCTGAATAATTACTATACGAAAAAAGGAGGTCATATATGTGTGCGCCTATGTAACATACACTGGCTTAAGATCTATAGAAATGGCAATATATTTGGTAACGTTCTGTAGCTGTATTTAATAAAGGTAATAACCAATAAAAATAACAATAAAAATCATCCAAAAGATATGCTAAAAAATAACCAGCACTGATATAAGTTAGTTTTAAAACAGCAATTTATTAACATAAAAACAAGGTAAAACAATTAATAATATGTATCTATCTGTATTGGTACCACTTTCTATAAAACTATTTTTAGTGTTTTTAGAACCTATATTTAAAAATCCTGTGCAGCCTATTACAGCCTTAATGGTGTGCTGAATGTTAATTATTGTTAAGAATCGCAGGTGTATAACGTTTTGTATAATATAAATGCTTTAGCTAAAATATATCATATATATATATATATATATATATATATATATATACAGTATATAAATATATACAGTATATAAATATATATACTTTTTATATACCAGATGTCTGCAATAGTTGTGCAAATCCAAAGTAAAGACAGTGCTATAAATACAGGTATGTATCGATTGATATGATTTTAATGAATACATAGGTATAATATGTTATATATTTATATCATATAGTTGCATTAGATTTGCAGATTCAGGGTTAAATAAAGTTATTCAGTTTCTTTTTTTTATCAATCCCTGTTAGTTGTTTCAAGGATCTTACAGACCCATTTAGTTTGTAGTCAGCCTCAGGTTTAGCCGGAACAAAGATCTACCGGTCCCAAAATATTTTAAACATTGTAATATAGGTAATTTAAAGAAGGGGTGACATCCATAAAAGACTACTACAATTAAAATGTAAATGGATTTACAATTTAGACACATTGCACCCACAAGGTTTAAATTTAGAAATAGAATTATGTAGTTTCTTTAAATAATAAATTGTCCTAATACTTCATATACTGTATATAGATCCTATTTTTTAGAATAATCTAACCCCAAAAAAGTTTTTATGGCCCACAAAAAAAACGTTTGTATTAACCTTTCTTATTAACTTTTTTAATAACCTCAAAAAAATGTTTTTATTATTTTTATACTGTTTTATTAATCTGTTGTATGACACCATTCTTTTATATAAAAAGTTATGAAATAAGCACTGATGTTGTTGGTTTTATACACAATTGCCTCTTCATGTTAATATTATCTAACAAAATAATCTTCAACAAACGATAGCAAAGAACATAGCCAATGTTAAAGTTGTATGGATTTATTTTAGTTAGGAAATCTATCAATCCTGAGAATACATATATTTTATATATATTGCTAGCCGGTCTTTATTAAACTTCAATAAGAACGGATATAAAACATTTGAAAACAGCTGATTGATGCCGTCAATTTCGACCCTCCAAAAAAGTATTTAAGGAGACTCCAGGAGCAGGTCTGTTATGGCTTGACAAAGGCTCTCTTGAGCTGAAACGCGTTGCCACTAACAGACTGCTAACATCAGAATCACTGGAAGCACCGGAATCACCAGAAGTACATACGTCATCCCCGCATTTGTGGGTGTGTCCGTAACAGAACACGGACTAGTTTGGCGTCATGGAAATCGTACTGGACCTCGCACAAGAACATTTTGCCTATTTACTTGAACAAGAAGCAAGATTAACCTCAATTGGGAATAAATAATCAGGTACTTTTTATGGAAGTTTTAGTAGTTATAAGAAATACAGACTGTGGCATGTGTGCTAATAACAATTGAAATTTCATCGCCAAAACTCCGGCTAAACCTGAGGCTGACTACAAACTAAATGGGTCTGTAAGATCCTTGAAACAAATAACAGGGATTGATACAAAAAAGAAACTGAATAACTTTGTTTAACCCTGAATCTGCAAAACTAATGCAACTATATGGTATAAATATATAACATATTATACCCATTTAATCTTTAAAATCATATCAATCGATACATACCTGTATTTATAGCACTGTCTTTACTTTGGATTTGCAGAACTATTGCAAACATCTGGTATGTATATATATATATATATAAATGACGGCCGCCTAATGGCCAGCAAGTCAATTGGCTGTTCTGAAAACGTGACCAGCAGGATAAAAAAAATAAAATATCACGGGTTGAATCGTAAGCTTGTTAGATTGCGACTAAAACCTGATAAAACTACGAATAAAGGTAAAAATTTAAATTTTCATGAATGAAAGTGCCATTGATTTGTGCTGTATTGCTGATATTTGCATAGTAATACAACAAACTTTACCTTCACTTTAATAATCCTTGACAGTGTTCTAGCCCCTTCCTTCTCTTCCAACCCTAGACTTTGACTGGGGATTCCCTTAACCCTTAACTTATTTTCCCTTAACCCTTCACTTTTTTCCCTCAACCCTTCACTTATTTTACCTTAACCCCTCACTTATTTTTTTTCTCTTCTTTCTTTTAAAAACTTTTTTTTTTTTTTTAGTCTAATGTCCCTTTAATTTTCTCTTAAGGATGATTGCAAAATGTACTGTATTTTTTTTTGCAATTTATTTTTACTTTGTATTAATTCATGACATTTCTGTAATTCATAATCAGGTAGATTACGAGTTGTGCGTTCATCTTTTAACGCTGAAAACATGGAAAATTCAGCGTTCAAAACAGCACCGCAGCCATTACAAGTCTTGTCGATATAGCTGTACCAGAAGGAAGAGAAAAGTCTATGCGCTGGCAATAGATCAAACTCCACATAAAAACAGCTAATCCCAAGAAACCTGAATAATTACTATACGAAAAAAGGAGGTCATATATGTGTGCGCCTATGTAACATACACTGGCTTAAGATCTATAGAAATGGCAATATATTTGGTAACGTTCTGTAGCTGTATTTAATAAAGGTAATAACCAATAAAAATAACAATAAAAATCATCCAAAAGATATGCTAAAAAATAACCAGCACTGATATAAGTTAGTTTTAAAACAGCAATTTATTAACATAAAAACAAGGTAAAACAATTAATAATATGTATCTATCTGTATTGGTACCACTTTCTAAAAAACTATTTTTAGTGTTTTTAGAACCTATATTTAAAAATCCTGTGCAGCCTATTACAGCCTTAATGGTGTGCTGAATGTTAATTATTGTTAAGAATCGCAGGTGTATAACGTTTTGTATAATATAAATGCTTTAGCTAAAATATATATATATATATATATATATACAGTATATAAATATATACAGTATATAAATATATATACTTTTTATATACCAGATGTCTGCAATAGTTGTGCAAATCCAAAGTAAAGACAGTGCTATAAATACAGGTATGTATCGATTGATATGATTTTAATGAATACATAGGTATAATATGTTATATATTTATATCATATAGTTGCATTAGATTTGCAGATTCAGGGTTAAATAAAGTTATTCAGTTTCTTTTTTTTATCAATCCCTGTTAGTTGTTTCAAGGATCTTACAGACCCATTTAGTTTGTAGTCAGCCTCAGGTTTAGCCGGAACAAAGATCTACTGGTCCCAAAATATTTTAAACATTGTAATATAGGTAATTTAAAGAGGGGGTGACATCCATAAAAGACTACTACAATTAAAATGTAAATGGATTTACAATTTAGACACATTGCACCCACAAGGTTTAAATTTAGAAATAGAATTATGTAGTTTCTTTAAATAATAAATTGTCCTAATACTTCATATACTGTATATAGATCCTATTTTTTAGAATAATCTAACCCCAAAAAAATTTTTATGGCCCACAAAAAAAACGTTTGTATTAACCTTTCTTATTAACTTTTTTAATAACCTCAAAAAAATGTTTTTATTATTTTTATACTGTTTTATTAATCTGTTGTATGACACCATTCTTTTATATAAAAAGTTATGAAATAAGCACTGATGTTGTTGGTTTTATACACAATTGCCTCTTCATGTTAATATTATCTAACAAAATAATCTTCAACAAACGATAGCAAAGAACATAGCCAATGTTAAAGTTGTATGGATTTATTTTAGTTAGGAAATCTATCAATCCTGAGAATACATATATTTTATATATATTGCTAGCCGGTCTTTATTAAACTTCAATAAGAACGGATATAAAACATTTGAAAACAGCTGATTGATGCCGTCAATTTCGACCCTCCAAAAAAGTATTTAAGGAGACTCCAGGAGCAGGTCTGTTATGGCTTGACAAAGGCTCTCTTGAGCTGAAACGCGTTGCCACTAACAGACTGCTAACATCAGAATCACTGGAAGCACCGGAATCACCAGAAGTACATACGTCATCCCCGCATTTGTGGGTGTGTCCGTAACAGAACACGGACTAGTTTGGCGTCATGGAAATCGTACTGGACCTCGCACAAGAACATTTTGCCTATTTACTTGAACAAGAAGCAAGATTAACCTCAATTGGGAATAAATAATCAGGTACTTTTTATGGAAGTTTTAGTAGTTATAAGAAATACAGACTGTGGCATGTGTGCTAATAACAATTGAAATTTCATTGCCAAAACTCCGGCTAAACCTGAGGCTGACTACAAACTAAATGGGTCTGTAAGATCCTTGAAACAAATAACAGGGATTGATACAAAAAAGAAACTGAATAACTTTGTTTAACCCTGAATCTGCAAAACTAATGCAACTATATGGTATAAATATATAACATATTATACCCATTTAATCTTTAAAATCATATCAGTCGATACATACCTGTATTTATAGCACTGTCTTTACTTTGGATTTGCAGAACTATTGCAAACATCTGGTATGTATATATATATATATATATATATATATACTGTATATATATATATATATATATATATATACATATATATATGATATATGATATATTTTAGCTAATTAAAGCATTTATATTATACAAAAACTTTATACACCTGCGATTCTTAACAATAATTAACATTCTGCACACCATTAAGGCCGTAAAAGGCTGCACAGGATTTTTAAATATAGGTTCTAAAAACACTTAAAATATTTTTTTAGAAATTGGTACCAATACTGATAGATACATATTATTAATTGTTTTTACGTTGTTTTTATGTTAATAAATTGCTGTTTTAAAACCAACTTATATCAGTGCTAGTTATTTTTTAGCATATCTTTCGGATGATTTTTATTGTTATTTTTATTGGTTATTATCTTTATTAAATACAGCTACAGAACGTTACCAAATATATTGCCATTTGTATAGATCTTAAGCCATAGGCACACACATATATGACCTCCTTTTTTCGATATAGCTCTACCGCAAGCCTTTTAGCCTGTAACGCAACGTTAGTCTGTACTCGTAAAATTTATGTTTTTTCATGGGACTCACATAGTGCAGCCATTACAAGTTTTGCGTTCTAGCTAAAAAGCTTGCGTTACACCCTATAACGACAAGATCCATAACGCCATCTGAAAGCAGCAGTTATGATTTTTACGCTACAAAACTGTTACATAAAACTCATAACTAAACTGTCACAAAGTACACTAAACATTCATAAACTACATATTAACCCCTAAACTGAGGCCCTCCTGCATCGCAAACGCTATATTAAACTTATTAACCCCTAATCGGCCGCTACTGACATCGCCACCATTAAAAACATTTATTAACCCCTTTTCTGCCTCTCCCCGACATCATCACCACTATAATTATAAGTTATTAACCCCTAAACCGCCATCTTCCCACATCACAAACACTATTTAAATATTATTAACCCCTAATCTGCCGTCCGCCCACATCGCCCCCACTATACTAAAGTTATTAAGCCCTACACCGCAGCCACTATAATACACCTATTAACCCCTTAACCGCAAGCCCCCCACATCACAATAAACTAATTTAAACTAGTAACCCCTAAACCTAACGCCAATAGAATTTCAGTAGCTCTTATCCTATTGGCTGATTTGAACAACAATCTTCATTCAGGCGGCATCTTCTATCTTGATCCCGGAGGTGCGGAGCGGGTCCATCCTGAAGACATCCGGTGTCCCTTGCATTTCTTGGCCAATAGGATTTAACCAGCTCTCATTATATTGGCTAATTCAAATTAGCCAATAGAATGAGAGATGCTTAAATCTTATTGGCTGATTTAAATAGCCAATAGGATTTTAGCAGCTCTAATTCCTATTGGCTGATTCAAATTTTTCAGCCAATAGGAATGCCAGGGACGCAATCTTGAATCACGTCCCTTGCATTGAAGATTCCGTGTACGGCATCAACCGTGTGAAGAGGATGCACTGTGCCGGATGTCTTCAGGATGGACCCGCTCCGTGCCTCTGGGATCAAGATAGAAGATGCCACCTGGATGAAGATTGAAGAGGCCTCCTGGATGAAGACTTCTCGCCGCTTGGATCAGGACTTCGCCGCAGGGATAAAGATTGAAGAGGCCATCTGGATGAAGACTTTTCACCGCCTGGATCATGACTTCAATTCTGGGATTAAGATCGTTCAAGCGGGACTTCAAAAACTGTAAGACGATCGTCAGGGTGTTAGTGTTAGGCTTTTTTTAAGGTTTTTTTTGTGTTTTTTATTTTTAGTTTAGGGTCTGTGCAGTAAAAGAGCTAAATGCCCTTTTAAGGGCAATGCCCATACACACACCACACACTTCAGGGCGATGGGTATCTTAGGTTTTTTTAGAATTATGTTTTTTTATTTTGGGGGGTTGGTTGGGTGGTGGGTTTTACTGTTGGGGGTGTTTTTGTGTTTTTTTTTACAGGTAAAAAAGCTGATATCATTGGGGCAATGCCCCACAAAAGGCCCTTTTAAGGGCCATTGGTAGTTTATTGTAGGCTAGTTTTTATTTTTATTTTGGGTGGGCTTTTTATTTTGATAGGGCTATTAGATTAGGTGTAATTCTTTTTTATTTTGGATAATTTCGCTTGTTATTTTCTGTAATTTAGTGTTTGTTATTTTTTGTAACTTAGTATTTTTTGATTAATGTGCAGTTTAGTTTAATTTAATTGGTAGTTAGTTTAATTTTAGTTTAATTATTATATTAGTTTAACTGGAAGTTTAAACTTATTTTTTTTTAATTTGACAGGTAAGTTTTAATTTAATTTAAGGTAGGAAAATTGTAATTTTAATATAAATTTAGGGGTTTGTTAGGTTTAGGGGTAAATAGTTTAATTTAGTTTATTTCGATGTGGGGGGCTTTCGGTTTAGGGGTTAATAGTTTAGTTTAGTATATTTTGTTGTGGTGGGGGTTGCGGTTTCAGGGTTAATAGGTTTAGTATAGTGGCGGCGGTGTAGGGCTTAATAACTTTAGTATAGTGGGGGTGATGTGGGCGGACGGCAGATTAGGGGTTAATAATATTTAAATAGTGTTTGCGATGCGGGAGGGTGGCAATTTAGGGGTTAATAACTTTAGTATAATGGTGAGGATGTCAGGGAGCGGTGGAATAGGGGTTAATATTTTTTGAAAGTGGCGGCGATATCGGGAGCGGCAGATTAGGGGTTAAGAAATTTAATTTAGTGTTTGCGATGCGGGAGGGCCTCGGTTTAGGAGTTAATAGGTAGTTTATGGGTATTAGTGTACTTTGTAACACTTTAGTTATGAGTTTTATGTTACAGCTTCGTAATACCGGCGCTATGGGAATCCCATTAAAAAAAGTAATTTTTATGAGTGCAGTACTGATGTTGCGTACAGGCTAAAAGGCTTGCGGTACAGCTATACCGACAAGACTCGTAATGGCTGCATTAGGGAAAATGATGCGTTATGGGCCACAATGCTGCTATTTGACTCATAACGCACAACTCGTAATCTAGGTGATAGCTAGAAGCACAAGATATGCGACCAATTATGGAATAAGTACGTTTGGTGACGTTAGATTGAAACGTCTGTAGGTTATGTCCGATATGGTCACACATCTTGCATCTTCTCACCCTGCATTTGTAAGATCCCTGATATATCGCCCTAGTCCCAGACAGGGCCGGATTTCCCATTAGGCACAGTAGGCATGTGCCTACAGGCGCCTTGCAGTGAGGGGCGCCTGCCTGTCGGAAATATATATATATTTTTTGTAAGGGCATTCATTTTAGTAAGAATTGTGCTGCCAGCTGCTTACAGAGTCGAGTGTTTCATTGGGAATATGTTACAGCAGTTCAGGGAGCCATGAAGGAGATTAAAACTAAACCCCTCCCATTTTCTGCAGGCATGTTTAGTTTCACTTTTATTTTATGTACTTCTGTTGCCTCACAGCCAAGCTCCGAGCTGATGTGTAGCAGACACTTTTTGTTGAAGGAATGAAGGCTTCAGAACAACAGGTTAGGACTGTTCAAGGCTTCTAATGCTGCCTAGAATGACAACATAAAAAGCAGAGCACTTAAACCCCTCTGCTAACAGAGAGGATTGCAGTGTATTCACTTGTTATGTGCTGTAGTGCATTTTGATAGCCAGAGGGTTACATTCTGCTTCAGGATGTATGTTTTTGTTCTATAAAGGCATTGGAGGTGAGGAGGTTATGTGGGACTAGCTGCTCTGCTCTTTATTACAAGCTGCCAATTGTGATTTACAGCCTTTAGGGCAATTTGACAACAAAATTTGTAGACTGTAAGGCTGTTGCTATAAATGAAAAGCTTGATTACTAAAGGTTAACTAGCAAAATAAAAATGTGTATGTGTGTAAACCACTCACATGGCATATTTGTTTGTATGTATGTATTTGTATGTATATATATATATATATATATATATATATATATATATATACACATACACACACACAGTATATACATACACATCACATTACAAATTGTTAATCTGTTCTTTTATCAAGTAAGTGTGGTATGTTTGTGTTTTGTGGTAAATTGAATGTCTAATTTCTAATTTTAAACACATATGTTGACTCCAGATTACATATAATCTACAACATTCCATGTTTTTCTTTGAGAACAACATCATATTATATTTATATTTCAGAACAAAATAAATGTAACATCTGTGTGTATTTGTACCATAAATATCAGAGTTTACAAGATTTTTTTCATGTAGTGGATAAGACCTACATTTTATATTTTCTTCCACTGGCTGCACAGGTTGTTGATGAGCTTGCATGCTGCTAGTTTTAATATTGCTATTGTTTACACAAAACTGTGTTTAACTCCAACAAAATGTTAAGCACATAGTCAAAGTCATCTCCAAAAAAGCAATACACTAATGGCTTGTCAGTAAACATGTCCTATGAGCCCATCTGGGTCTGCACAGATATGTATTGCTGTCTCAGAACTGACATTGACTATGTGTTTAACTCTTTTGCAAGAGGCTAACACACTTCTGTGCAAGCACTAGTACAATAATAAAATGCCCTAGCAAACTGTCACATTTTATGTCGCTTTAAATAGGGTTTTCTTTAGAATATTTTGCATTAAAAGTTTAACATGATTTGTTTATGTTATACATAATAGAAATTGTATGGCCATTTAAGTTAAGTGAATATTGATTTTTGGTGTAGCTTCCATTACAACAAATATTCGCCTAGATTTAGAGTTTTGCGCTAGGGTTAAAAAGCAGCATTAGGGGTCCTTACGCTGCTTTTTAACGCCCGCTGGTATTTAGAGTCAGGCAGGAAAGGGTCTTCCGCTCACTTTCCTTCCGCGACTTGAGGCTACTGCAGATCCCCTTACGTCAATTGCGTATCCTATCTTTTTAATGGGATTTGCCCAACGCTGGTATTATGAGTCTTGGAAGAAGTGAGCGGTAAAGCCTCTACCGACAAGACTCCAACTGCAAAAAAAAGTCAGTAGTTAAGAGTTTTATGGGCTAACGCGGGAACATAAAGCTCTTAACTACTGTGCTATAAAGTACACTAACACCCATAAACTACCTAGGAACCCCTAAACCGAAGCCCCCCACATCGCAAACCCTATAATAAAATGTTTTAAGCCCTAATTATCCGACCGGACAACGCCACCACCTACATTATCCCTATGAACCCCTAATCTGCTGCCCCTAACATCGCCAACACCTATATTATATTTATTACCCCCTAATCTGCCCCCCCAACGTTGCCGCCACCTACCTACACTTATTATCCCCTAATCTGCTGCCCGGACCTCGCCGCCACTATAATAAATGTATTAACCCCTAAACCGCCGCACTCCCACCTCGCAAACACTATAATTAATTGTATTAACCCCTAATCTGCCCTCCCTAACATCGCCACCACCTACCTACAATTATTAACCCCTAATCTCCCGCCCCCAACGTCGCCGCTACTATAATAAAGTTATTAACCCCTAAACCTAAGTCTAACCCTAACCCTAACACCCCCCTAACTTAAATATAATTTAAATAAAACAAACTAAATTTACTATAATTAAATAAATTATTCCTATTTAAAACTAAATACTTACCTATAAAATAAACCCTAATATAGCTACAATATAACTAATAGTCAACAGCTAATAGAATGCGAGGTCAATCCGATTGGCTGATCAGAATTTTCCTACCTTAATTCCGATTGGCTGATAGAATTCTATCAGCCAATCGGAATTCGAGGGACGCCATCTTGGATGACGTCATTTAAAGGAACCGTCATTCGTCGTTCAGTCGTCGGCCAGGATGGATGCTCCGCGTCGGAGGTCTTCAGGATGCTGCCGCTCCGGATGGATGAAGATAGAAGATGCTGCTAGGATGAACACTTCAATCGGATGGAAGACTTCTTCTGCCCCGCTTGGATGAAGACTTCAATCGGATGGAGGACCTCTTCTGCCACGCTTGGATGAAGAATTCGGCTTGGCTGAGTGAAGACGACTCAAGGTAGGGAGATCTTCAGGGGGTTAGTGTTAGGTTTTTTTAAGGGGGGTTTGGGTGGGTTTTAGAGTAGGGGTATGTGGGTGGTGGGTTGTAATGTTGGGGGGGGGGTATTGTATTTTTATTTACCGGTAAAAGAGCTGATTACTTTGGGCCAATGCCCCGCAAAAAGTCCTTTTAAGGGCTGGTAAAAGAGCTGAATACTTTGCAATTTAGGATAAGGTAGGGCATTTTATTATTTTGGGGGGCTTTTTTATTTTATTAGGGGCTTAGATTAGGTGTAATTAGTTTAAACTTCTTGTAATTTTTTTTCATTTTCTGTAATTTAGTGTTTTGTTTTTTTTGTATTATAGTTTAGTTTATTTAATTGTATTTTAGTTTAGCTAATTGTAGTTAATTTATTTAATTAATTTATTGATAGTGTAGTGTTAGGTGCATTTGTAACTTAGGTTAGGATTTATTTTACAGGTAATTTTGTAATTATTTTAACTAGGTAGCTATTAAATAGTTATTAACTATTTAATAGCTATTGTTCCTAGTTAAAATAAATACAAATTTGCGTGTAAAATAAATATAAATCCTAAAATAGCTACAATGTAACTATTAGTTATATTGTAGCTATATAAGGGTTTATTTTATAGGTAAGTATTTAGTTTTAAATAGGAATAATTGATTTAATTATAGTAAATTTAGTTTGTTTTATATAAATTATATTTAAGTTAGGGGGGTGTTAGGGTTAAGGTTAGACTTAGGTTTAGGGGTTAATAACTTTATTATAGTAGCGGCAACGTTGGGGGCGGGAGATTAGGGGTTAATAATTGTAGGTAGGTGGCGGCGATGTTAGGGAGGGCAGATTAGGGGTTAATACAATTTATTATCGTTTTTGAGAGGCGGGAGTGCGGTGGTTTAGGGGTTAATACATTTATTATAGTGGCGGCGAGGTCTGGTCGACAGATTAGGGGTTAATAAGTGTAGGTAGGTGGCGGCGACGTTGGGGTGGGCAGATTAGGGGGTAATAAATATAATATAGGTGTCGGTGATGTTAGGGACAGCAGATTAGGGGTTCATAGCTATAATGTAGGTGGCGGCGGTGTCCGGAGCGGCAGATTAGGGGTTAATAGTATAATGTAGGTGTCAGCGATAGCGGGGGCGGCAGATTAGGGGTTAATAAGTGTAAGGTTAGGGGTGTTTAGACTCGGGGTTCATGTTAGGGTGTAGACTTAGAAAGTGTTTCCCCATAGGAATCAATGGGGCTGCGTTAGGAGCTGAACGCTGCTTTTTTGCAGGTGTTAGTTTTTTTTTTTAGCCAGCTCAGCCCCATTGTTTCCTATGGGGATATCGTGCACGAGCACGTTTTTCCAGCTTACCGCTACCGTAAGCAACGCTGGTATTGAGGGTTGAAGTGGAGCTAAATTATGCTCAACGCTCCCTTTTCTGAGGCTAACGCAGCCATTCAGACAACTCGTAATACCAGTGTTGGCTTAAGGGTGCGCTGGAAAAAAAAGGCTTGTTAGCACCGCGGGTCTTTACCGACAAAACTCTAAATCTAGGCGATTGCAATTGGTGTATGTATTTGTGTATATCCATAAAAGGGAAAATGTAATTTTACATCTAATATTTATTTTTAGTTGTCCTAAATAATAATAATAAAAAAAAGGCCTAATTTTTTTTCACTTTTTGTTTAGGTGGTGGGGGGGGGGGGGGCGCTTCAGATTTTTGTGCCTACAGGCACCTGAGATGTAAATCCGGCCCTGGTCCCAGAACTTTTAGCTATAATGTTTCTCTTATGTTTCACTATTTTACTCGGTGCCAGAATAATCTTCAAATTGGGAACCTTTTTAAAAACAACTCTGGGTTTGGATTCTTTTAAATTCCCTAAAATCGAATCTTTAGTTAAAATGTCCCAATGTTTAGTGAATTTGTTTTATCAAGTTATGATTACAGTTGTATTGTGTGATAAACATAGTGCGGTTACCCACATTATTTTCTTTCAACTCCACATTTCTTGGGGTTAAAACATATTTATCCCTATCATCCAATTTGGCTCTTCTGTAGCCCTTAACTTTAATATGGGACGGATATTTTTTCTCCATAAATCGTTCTTTAAGAATCAAACTTTGTGTCTCATAATCTGAGAGATTACTACAATTGCGGTGTACATGTTTGAACTGTCCATAGGGGACATCCCTTTTCCATTCCCTTTCTCATCATACTAGCACATATCCTTAGAGCCCCTGTGCTCCAAATTTTTTAATTTAATTTTTAATTTAGCTCTATTTTAATTATGCTAAAGTTAGGGGGTGTTAGGGTTAGGTTTAGGGGTTAATATAGTTTAATTTAGATTGTTGCAATGTGGGGGGATGGCTGTTTAGGAGTTAATAGTTTTATTTAGTGGTAGTGATGTGGGAGGCCAGAGGTTTAGGGGTTAATACCTTTATTTAGTGGTGGTGGAATAGGGGTTAATAGATTTATTATAGTGCGGGCAATGTTGGGGTGCAGGGGAATAGGAGTTAATAACTTTAGTATAGAGGCAGTGATATCGGGAGCGGTAGATTAGGGGTTAATAGCTTTATTTAGGTGGTGGCGATATCGGGAGCAGCAGATTAGGGGTTAATAACATTATGTAGGTGGCTGCGATGTCGAGGGCGGCAGATTAGGGGTGTTTAGACGTGGGGTTTATGTTAGGGGTTTAAACGTTACTTTTTTTTCCGCATAGACATAATTGGGGCTGTGTTACAGAGCATTTCTTTCCGCGATCCCAGGTGTTAAGTTTTTTTTCTGACATCTTCTCCCCATTGATGTCCATGGGGAAAGCGTGCACAAGCACGTCAAAACAGCACTTGAATTGTGTGCGGTATGGAGCTCAACGCAACCATGTCGCACGCACAAGCGCTCGTTAAATTCCCTATAGCGCGCATAACTTGTAATCTACCTGAAAGTTCGATAATTTTAAGTATAAGTATTTTTTAATAAATGCATTTAACGCTCTCAACACTATGTGGCCGAATTATCATTGTGCGAGCGGACATGATCCGATATTGTGGATCATGTCCGCTGCACATCGATAAATGCCGACAGCATACGCTCTAGGCATTTATCATTGCACTATCAACTGCTGGTGCAATGCCGCCCCCTGCAGATTTGCGGCCAATCGGCTGCTAGCAGGGGGTGTCAATCAACCCGATCGTATTCGATAAGGTTGATTTCTGGCGATGTCCGCCACCTCAGAGCAGGAGGACAGGTTATGGAACAGCGTTCTTTAGACCGCTGCTTCATAACTTGTGTTTCCGGCGAACCTGTAGGTTGGATGGAAACACGGGACATCACGCTCCATACGGAACTTGATAAATATGCCCCTAAACATTTAAATAACCATATTTCATTTATGTGCATATATTATTTTAAAAATAATGTTTTTGTTGATATGTGAAGTGGGCAAACAAATTAACATTAAAAGCTGTGCAGGCAGACATACAATAAATGTCACTCCAAAAAGGCTAAAATGTGTTTACAACAGGTTTAAAATGTCAAAATATAAATGTCTAAAAAAATACTGCTGATGTAAAAGTGTTTTTTTATTCATTTCAGCACTAGCATCAAATTTACCTCATGCACAGTAATATCGCTTGTGCTGTTACCACAAATGCATTTGAAAAACTTTAAAATTAAATCCTGCAGCCAATATAAATCACAATACTTCTGCGTGTAACATATTACAATCACCTATATTTTTGGATGCATGTATTTTTCTATTTAGGTATTAAGTATTTTGAGTATTTTGTTATAACCTTGGCACCTTTTTTAATTTTCAAGAAAAAACAGTGAGAACTTTAGGGCGGAAATATTTAGAAAAATGCACTGGGATTTGAGAGAAAATTTAATTCCACCCATGCTCAGCCCATTTTACCAAAAAACCCCAACAATTTGTATTTTGTACCTATATGTACAATTTTTAAGTATTTTTTGCACATCCAATTTGCGTAAATTACAATTTTCGCTATGCATATTTTATACAATTTATTCCTGTGTAATTTACATAAATAAATTTAACATTTTTGATAAAATATGATTTTTGGTGAACAATTTTCTTATGATATTTAATGCACCTTAAACAATATATATTTTTCCTGTGTATTTTTTGTGTAAATTACTATTGTAATGCATGCATCTCCTTCCCATGTTTTCAGGGTAAAAAGTGGATTTATATAATTTCAACAGGGAAATAAAAGGACTGGTGTGCATTCTTAAAGAATCTTGCCAGTCAAGAGACCTTTAGATAATCGGCCCCTAAGTTTACAAAGTGAGAGCGTTTGTTTTGTAGTTAATGATTATAATAATGGCAATAAGGGTAGAGTTCTTTGCAAGGTTATCCAGCCCAACTGCAGCACTTATGCAGCACGATTAGAAGTTTTGCGCTATGGTGCAATGCCACTATACCGCTGAAAAGTTGTCCATTGTGCGTGGAATGGCAGGTCTCCCGTATTTCAAGTCGCTGCGGTATAGCTATAACGCAAGCGTTTTAGCCTGTAACGCAACAATCCATTCCGGACTCAAAAAATTAGTTTTCAGTGCAGTATTTTCATAGTGCCGTATTACAGGTTGTGCGGGCCGGCTAAAATGCTTGCATTGTAGCCTATACCGCCCTGATCCATACAGCGATCTGAGACCAGTAGTTACGGCTTTTGTGAAACAAAAATGTTTCACAAAACTCATAACTAAAATGTTACAAAGTACACTAACACCCATAAACTACCTATTAACCCCTGCCCTAAACCGCCACCCTCCCGCATCACAAATACTATAATAATCTTATTTACCCCAAATCCGCCACCCACCCACATAACCAACACTATTTAAAGCTATTAAATCTAAACCACTGGCCCCCCACATCGCTACTACTATAATAAACCTATTAAACCCTAAACCGTCTGCCACCCATATCGCAACTACTAAACTAAACCTATTAACCCCTTAACCACTGGCCCCCCACATTACAACGACTAAACAAAACCTATTTACCCGTAAACTGCTGGCCTCCCACATTACAACACACTAAATTAAGCTATTAACCGCTAAACCTATCAACACCCTAATTTTAAATTAAATTTACAAATACATATATTTAACTTCTACACCAAACATAGAAGAACCTACAACGGAGCTCTCAGCCTCACCTAAACTACCTGACAATATTCCTACATCACTCCTATCTCAATTCGCAACGAAACAAGAGATTTCTTCGATCTTCCGGACATGTTTGCGCGAAGAACTACTAGAAATGAAACAGGACCTGCACAATTTAGGTTCTAGAGTTGACATGCTGGAAGCGGAGACTGAGGAGGTGAGAGAAGATATCCATAGAATTGAGGATAGAACTACAACACATCAGGAAACAATCACCACATTAATGGATAAGATTGACGACCTTGAAAATAGGAGTAGGAGGAAAAACCTGAGGCTACGAGGCATTCCAGAGTCTATCTTACCGAAGGACTTTCATGAATATTTACAATCGTTATTTACCTCCATCAAAGACTCCGCTTACCCAAACGACATACTATGGGTAAGAGCTCACAGGGCATTAAGGCCTAAACCTCCTGATAGCGCCCCTCCCAGGGACATCATTATCAGATTTAAAAATTTCCTTGAAAAAGAGATGCTGCTTAACCAAGCCCGTAGACATCAGCCTGTCAAGTTTAGAGGAAATGTGATACAGTTTTATCAGGACCTTTCTGCCAGAACCCTGCAGATAAGGAAAGAATTTTCCCCGCTCACATCCTTACTCAGGAATAAGAAAATCCCCTACAGGTGGGGTTTCCCTGTTCATCTTATGGTGATCCATAATGACAAACGTTACACCTGCCATACACCTGAAGACACTTCAGACTTCTGCAGGGACCTAGGCATAGAACAACCTACTACGGACCCCTCCGATCTACCCACTACTCAAACATCATACAAAAGACCACAATCCAACCTACCACGATGGCAAACCAAAGGGACACGCAAAGCACCCGAAGCAAAACAAGGCAAGGTCCGCAAGACCACACCACCCCAGAAACCTTCTCCACACCCTGATTCGGATGAAGATTGAGTTTAAGCCCTACACTTAGAATGGTTAACCAAATTCTGCTTGGTTTTCTTTTTCTCTTTTGAGGGTTTTATTTATTGTTTCCTCTCCTCTATTGGATCTTTATGGACATCCCCACTGACTGGGTGGAACTGGGAAGGTGAGAGAGAAATGGTCAGGTAATATTAAAGACATTTGAAATACTAATATAGTCTCTTTCCCCTCCCCTCCGCCCTCCCTCAATGTACTTGCAGTCCCCTTTCTCCTTCTCTTTCTCTCTTTCTTTTGTCGAGATCAGTTATAGTATTGTGTTACCTCAGGTCACTCTTATACAGCTAGTCATCACTTCCCAGTTTTCGTTCCATGACAGACCCACTAACTCAAATGTGGTGACTTGATGGAATAGCGTCAACATAATAAATAAGAGACCCATTCTTTCATATAGTACCCCCACAAAGGACTGGAACTCTAATTTATGTCTATTACTAGACTTAGAGTCATGTTTGTATTGTTTGTATTGTTGTTTTTGTTACTGTTTTTTTTGTCAAAGTTTTCAGAATATGCTCTTACTGTGTACCATATTATTTTCTCCAGAAGATGTGTAGGCTATGATAAGGTTTGTTCCCTTAGCGCAGAAACAACCCACCAACACTCCCAACACAGCTCCTATATAATATATAATACATTCACTCTCTCACACTTCTTTAAACACTAGACACATGGCTCATAGAAAAAATAAGGAACCATACCCTCTAATAATTTTATCACAAAATGCAAAAGGGTTAAACTCCCCAAGCAAACGCTTCAAAGCACTTGCTGATTTAGCGAGGAGAGGGGCAGATATTATCTATCTACAAGAGACGCATTTTAAAAAACAAAACTATCCAAAATATCTAGGCCGAACATACACCCAACATTACCATAACACAGGCCCCACTAAAAAATGCGGAGTAAAAATGCGGAGTAAGCATTTTACTTAAGAAAACATTGCCCTTTACACTACTAAAAAAAATATCTGACAAGGAAGGCAGACTCCTGGGCTTGGTAGGTCTTCTATATGGTCAACCCATAACCCTAGTAAATATATACGCACCAAACTCCACTCCTAAACCATTCTTTGTCAACTTATTTTCCAAACTACTCGATTCCTCCAAAGGCCCAATCTACCTGGGTGGAGATTTCAACTTCCCAATTCAACCACAACTAGACTGTACTAATCCCCTTACTAGAGGAAATACCAAATTCCTAACATATTTCTGGAAGAACCTTAAAGTACACAACTTACATGATACATGGAGATACATACATCCAGAAACCAGGGATTACACATTTTATTCATACCCAAATAAATCATATAGTCGGATCGATTATATTTTCACTAACCAACTCGGCCTTTCCCAAATCACCAAATGCTCAATCACACCCACCCCATGGTCAGATCACAGTGCAGTTCAATTACATGTTAATTGGCCGGAACGCAGCACACATTATCACCACTGGACACTTGACGACACCCTACTGGGTGACACAGATAATGTCATGAAACTGAGCAAAACTCTGGAGGAATACTTTCTTCTTAATGTCCCTTCAACACCAAACCAATTTTCGGTTTGGGAGGCACACAAATGCTTCCTCAGAGGCGAACTTATCAAGCTCAAATCTAAGATCAATAAGGTGAAACAACAAAAATACAAAGCCCTTACCACTAAACTCGCACATATCACCCTACAACACAAGCTCTCTCCAACAGATCCCTCTATCTTAGACGAAATAACAGCTACACGAAAGGCACTAGACGATTATTTACAGATAGAATACCATACCCTTAAACAGAAGACAAACAGCCTATTTCATTTTGAGGGGAATAGAGCAGGTAAATACTTAGCGAGATCACTCCGAAAAAGAAAACTCAAATCATACATTACTGAAATACACACACCAAATAAACCCCCTCAAAAAACTACCCCAGATATCCTAGAGGCCTTTCACACCTATTACTCAACTCTCTATAACATCCAACCTGAGTCGCCAGCAGACCAGCTTTCTGAAGCCACCCACAATTTTCTTCAAGAATGCCAACTCCCATCCATAAACGACACACAATAAAAAGATATCACCTCATATATTACCCCGCAAGAAATCATATACGCAATCCAGGAATTAAAAACAGGGAAAAGTCCAGGCCCCGATGGGCTCTCAGCTAAATACAACCAGACATTTAGAGACATTTTAGTACCCCATCTAACGAACTTATTTAAATCTATAATAGACGGAGCACAATTTCCCCCTCCCATGCTAGAGGCACATGTGGTGGTACTGCCCAAACCTGGCAAACCACCCACAACACCCTCCAACTTCAGACCCATATCATTGTTAAATTTAGACATCAAGCTATATGCGAAAATTTTGGCCACCCGACTGAACAGAGTCATCCCAGATCTCATCCATACTAATCAAGTGGGCTTTACCCCACGCAGAGAAGCCCGTGATAACACCATGAAAATAATAAATATTATAGAACATGCTAATACCCACCATATCCCATCTATAGTCCTCTCACTTGATGCCGAAAAGGCGTTTGATCGTCTTAGCTGGCCTTTTCTTACTCAGACCCTGAAAAAATTTGGCTTCAATAATCAATTTATCCATATGATTTTTGCACTATATAATAACCCCAAGGCAAAAATAAAGCTGAACGACTCGTTATCTAACTCTTTTCACATTAACAATGGCACCAGACAGGGGTGTCCACTCTCCCCAACTTTATTTATTTTGGCAATGGAGACGCTAGCAACCCAAATCAGGACAATACCTCAGATTTCCGGAATTACCATAGGACAAAAAGAATATAAGGTCTCCCTATACGCAGACGATATCATACTTACTCTCACGAATCTCTCTACTTCTATTCCCTCCATAATGCATCTTTTTCAGAGATATGGAATGCTATCCAATTTCCGCATTAATAACACTAAATCAGAATACATTAACTTAAACTCTCCCCCTGAAGACCTAAATATATTACTAGTGCATAATTTTAAACACCAACCAAAGGCCTTAAAATACTTAGGGATCCTCATTACACCATTCCTGCAGGAGATAATTCCTTTAAACTTTAACCCTCTTAGAAACCACATCCAAACTACTCTATCCTCCTGGTCCAATAAACCAATCTCTTGGTTAGGACGGGTGAATGCCATTAAAATGGTTATACTTCCTAAAATCCTGTACATTTTACAGGCAATACCCAACCCCATTCCCGACTCTACTATCCACTCCTTACAGAAAATTATTAATTCATACATCTGGGGCCACAAGCGCCCTAGGATTGCCACGCAAACCTTATACCGCTCTAAATCAGAGGGGGGATTGGGAGTTCCCAATATACTTTTGTATCGTTATGCTACACTCATGACCAGAATAGTAGATTGGTGTAAACATGCCCGACATAAAGAGTGGGTGGGCTTGGAACATGTATCTACAGGAGAGATTCAATTGGGGGGTAGGTGCTGGCTCCCAATGGGACGGGATAAAGATACATTAGACCCTCCCATTTTAGTGAAGGAAACGCTGAATATATGGGGAAAAATCTTAAAAAAATATAAATCCATTTCTACACCTTGCTCCCCTTTAACTCCCACCATAGGCAACCCCATATTCCCGTCTCAGCTGCCTATTCACTTCACCGACACTCCTAACCTAACTCAAATGATCCCACACTATTCCCTTACACGGGATAGCAAGTTAAAACCTAGAGAGGAAGTGTCTGAGATACTGGGACTACCCCTTAGGGATTGGCTCTCGTACCATCAACTTGTTCATTATTTCACAACACACATAGAGAAACGTAATTTGTCCAGACCATTAACACCATTTGAATCCTTATGCTACCTGCCCCTCCCGGACACGGGTATCCTTTCCATATCTTATAAATTATTGGTTGCAGACAGATCAACTCACCCCCCATCCTACACGATAAGCTGGGAGAAAGAGCTTAATGAACAACAAACACCCAAAACATGGAAAATAATATATACACACATGAGCTCCTCCGCCTCATCCATGAACATAGCGGAAATTAACACAAAACTTCTCTGCAGATGGCACTATACCCCCGACAGATTGGGAAGGTTATTTCCACACACTAACTCCAATTGCTGGAGAGGTTGCACACAACGGGGCACATTCACTCACCTATGGTGGACCTGCCCGATTGCACAAGCATATTGGATAGACATTAGTAGGGAAATACAAATAGTGATAGGGACCTCTCTTCCATTCACACCTTGGACCTTCCTGTTTAACTATCTCCCACAGATAACATGTATACTAAGACTGAAACTAGCCACAATAATGATCAATACAGCCAAACGATATATTCCATATTATTGGAAACAGTCCACCCTACCATCTGTAAAATTCTGGCAAGAGAGGGTGTCCACGGCATTAGCATTGGAACAATACCATTATATAAAACTACGCAAATTAGAAGACTTTCTTTCCATCCGCCTTATATGGGAGGAGTATCTTCCCCCCCCCAAAAAAAAAGAACCCCCCAGCACTACTCGCACTTATTGACAGGTCACGCACATACACAACCCACGGCAGAGCCCCCCGAGAATCTACGCTAAATAGAACTCAAACCCATCAAATTACACATTACCTTTTGTCTGATCCAATACATAGACCTTCTTACACTGTTCTTCATAGTTTCATAAATAATAGTTATAATTATAATGATAGCTATATTCTGAATTTGTTTGTTCTTTTTGTTTGTATTATTGAATGTTTTATTGGAGAGATGTCAAGTCGCATTACAGAGGAAAAAGACTGCGCCTAATAAAGAACTCTTTTCCACCTCTATTGCAGAGGAACCTCTGTTACATGCAAACAGCTACATGAGAAACCAGTATATAATTATATTTTTGTATTGAACTGAACACATTTTATTATTGTATGCTGCATCTTGACAAAATAAAGTTTTTTTTAAAATTTAAAAAAACAAAAAAACAAAAAAAAAAAAACAAATACATATATTTAAATAAAGAAAAACTGTCCTGTGAAATAAAAGTAACCTAACAGTACTATTTTAAAACAATAGAAATAAAAAAAAACCTAAATTACAAATTAAGAAAAAATAAAAAAATGACATTACTAAAAAAATAAAATCTCAAAAATGTGAAAAAACCCTCTAAGATTACAAAAAATAATAAACATAATTATCCAAAATAATAACAATTAAACCTAATCTAATACCCCTATAAAAACAAAAAAGCCCCCCCAAATAAAAATACCCTCTAACCTAACAATAGACTAAAAATAGCCCTTAAAAGGGCCTTTTGTAGGGCATTGCCCTGAAGCAATCAGCTATTTTACCTTAACAAATTACAAAGTCCCCCCTAAAACTAAAATCCCCACCCAAAGAAAACATAAGTCTAAAAAAAAACTAAGCTACCCGTTGCCCCTGAAGGGACATTTTTATGGGCATTGCCTTTAAAAGGGCATTCAGCTTTTTTGTGCCCAAAGCCCTAATCTAAAAAAAAAAACACCAAAAAAAAATAAAATAAAAACTAACACTAACCTAAGGAAATCTACTCACAGTTCCTGAAGTCCGGACATCCATCTTCATCCAGGCGACGCAGAGCTGTGGAGACGCAGAGCTGTAGAGGCGCGGAGCATCGTTGCTGGCGGCGCGGACATCCAACATGGAGGATCCTTTTCATCCAATAGGATGAGAGCTACTGAAATCCTATTGACTGTTCAAATCAGCCAATAGTATTTCAGTAGCTCTCATCCTATTGGCTGATTTGGGTAGGAATGCAAGGTACCCCATTTTTAAACTTGTACCTTGCATTCAAGCTTCAGTGTACGGCCGTGATCGTATGCAGAGGTTCTTCCACGCTGGATGTCCGCACCGCCGGCGACGATGCTCCGCACCTCCACAGTTCCGCAGCACTGGGATGAAGATAGAAGATTCCCCCGTGATGGATGAAGATGTTGTCGCCTGGATGAAGATTGATGTCCCGACTTCAGGAACTGTGAGTAGATTTCCTGGGGTTAGTGTTAGTTTATTTTTTATTTTTTTGGATGTTTTTTTTTAGATTAGGGCTTTGGGCACAAAAGAGCTGAATTCCCTTTTAAGAGCAATGTCCATACAACTGACCCTTTAGGGGCAATTGGTAGCTTAGTTTTTTTTTAGGTTTTTTATTTTGGGGAGGTGGGTGGGGGTTTTACCTTTAGGGGGGACTTTGTAATTTTTTAAGGTAAAAGAGCTTATTGCTTTAATGCCCTATAAAAGGCACTTTTAAGGGCTATTGGTAGTTTATTGTTAGGTTAGGGGGTGTTTTTATTTTGGGGGGGCTTTTTTGTTTTTATAGGAGTATTAGATTAGCTTTCATTTTTATTATAATTTTGTTTCTTATTTTTGTTATCTTAGAATTTTTTATTTTTCGTAATTTTAGAGTTTTTTTTTTAAATGCAATTATTTTTCTTTTTTCGTGGTGTTAAGATTTTTATAATTTGTAATTTAGGTTTTTTATTTTTCGCTAATTTTATTGTTTTAAAATAGTAATGTTAGGCTACTTTATAGTTTAAATTTAGTTTTTTTTATTACACAGTGAAAGTTTTTATTTATTTGAAGATAGTTTTATTGTAAATTTAATTTAAAATTATAGGGTGTTAGGTTTAGGGGTTAATAGTTTAATTTAGTGTGTTGCGATGTGGGGGGCCGGCGGTTTAGGGGTTAATATTTTAATTTAGTGTATTGCGATGTGGGGGGCTGGCAGTTTAGGGGTTAATAGGTTTATTTAGTGTTGGCGATGTCGGGGAACGGAGGATTAGGGGTGTTTAGACTAGGAGTTTATGTTAGGTTGCTAGGTTTTAACATAACTTTCTTTTCCCCATAGACATCAATGGGGTTGCTTTACAGCGATCGTCATTCTGCAATCGCAGATGTTCATACACTTTCTCCCCATTGATGTCTATGGGGGAAAGCGTGCACGAGTACGTCAAGTCAGACCTGGGGTTTTGTGTGGTATGGAGCTTATCGCACCATACCACACAACAAAAGAAGGTTTTTCAGTAACTTGCAATGGCAGCGCTACGGAAAATGCGATAACGCTCAGTTTTTTGCGTTTTTTACGCACCTGGTATAGCGCAAAACTTGTAATCTTGGCCACGGTTTGCAAATTATAAGCCATTGCAGTGCAAATGTATTTCCATTAAATATTGTGTTTGCAGCTTGTTTGTGAGCCCTTTCAATGAAAAAATAATAATAAACAAAACAAAACAAAAAACATGTTTTACTCAATAGATACAATTAAAGTAGTTCTTAAAAAACAATAGGGATTCATTTTTCAACATGCACGTAAAACTTGGCAAAACTGTGCACAATACAGTTTTTTTTTATGAGAAAGCATATTGCATTATTCTTTCTAAATTGTGAGTCTGAGTATTAGAATGTTATAAATGCAGATATAGCCCAGTACAAATAAAGGGACAGATTACGAATATTTTGCGCTTGCTTTCGAGCATTGAAACCACTAAAAGTAACTTTTTGCGCTCGAATTACGAGTTGAAAGTAAAAAAAAAAAATTGCTCTCATGCTTGCAATGTCGTGGTAACAAATAGATTTAGAGAAGTTGAGAATCTATTTACATATATGACAAAAGGATATTTGTCTGTTGTGGCTTTAAAACTGGTTTAGGCCTGACATTATTTTTGGTTTACATTGAAATCAGTTAGAACTAGGTGTAGTATGGAAAGGAAATAAAGAAAATAAAGTTTTAACAGATCTGAATGGGCCTTATGTGGTACAGAAACATGGTAGCTCCCATTATTTTATAGACACTTAGGGGCCTATTTATGAAAGCGTCAACCAAAAATACGCTGGAATTCCGCACCGTAATTGTTGTGAGATTGATCCGACCTAGTTATCAAAGTGTCAAAATCGGCAAATGTTGAAATTTGTGATGTAAATACGATCCCGCAATCTCAATCCGACGCAGATCGATGATTACGTCATTACAGATGTTCCGAATACACATTCTACTCTATTTGACACTTTTTACAATTTATCAGACATTTAACAGGTACACTCGCGGCTATTTTGACACAGTGTAGCTGGTTTTCAAACCACCACCCTTGAGTGTGCGGATGCCATAGAAGTCAATGGGAATCTGAAAGCAACGAAAGCATACCCCATTGATTTATATGGTTGAAAAAAAGTTATGTTTACACCTAACACCCTAACATAAACCCCGAGTCTAAACACCACTAGTCTGCTGCACCTGACATCGCCGATACAAATAAAATGTATTAACCCCTATCCGCCACTCCTCGACACCGCCGCAACTAAATAAACTTATTAACCCCTAAACCTCTTGCCTCCCACATCACCATCACTCACTAAACCTATTTACCCCTAAACCATCATCCCCCTGATAAATATCCCCCTAAAACTTTACACTTATTTTGCCAATATTGAAACAGCTAATGAAACTTTAAAAAATACATCTACATGTTATTATCAAACCATTCTATCTAGCATTTATTTAGGGCCAGATTACAAGTGGAACGCTAAATATTGATTTTGTGAAAGCAATATTAGCGCTCCAATGAGTAATATTTGCGCTAGTATTACAAATTAAGTGCAATGCTTGCATTCGCATTGCTAGGAAGCATTGCGCTAATGAGAGCACAATTCCATAAGCTCCAATGGGAGCCTCGTTCTCATGCCGAGGCTGAGCAAGCTTGCATTCGCATTGCTAGGAAGCATTGCGCTTACGAGAGCACGCTTCCATATGCTCCACTGGGAGCCTCATTCTCATGCTGTAAAACATGGCAAGAGAACCTAGCGAAGAGCAGCGATGGGCAGCAAATGTAAATATATACAGGGAGTGCAGAATTATTAGGCAAGTTGTATTTTTGAGGATTAATTTTATTATTGAACAACAACCATGTTCTCAATGAACCCAAAAAACTCATTAATATCAAAGCTGA